>NW_027069960.1:0-41786 GCF_002906115.3 Quercus suber | reverse complement strand
AAAAAAAAAAAAAAAGGTTAAGGCAACAAAAAAGGTACTAAAAATTATCATCCATTTAAATTTTAAAATTAAATATCAAGGTTCATAAAGGATATTGGTTGTACTTCATATTTCTATTGTTTTCCATTTTGCATGCACAAAATGCAATATTCGTCGGTATGCAAAACATTAGCCACGTATGAAGTTTACTTCCAGAGGTTTGCCAACAGAACTATGGATATATGTTTTTCCATTGTTGTGGTTGTGCCATACAGTGTTCGGTGAATAATAGGTAAAAAAAAATCTAATTAATTTAAGTCTCTTCTTAATTAAGAATGCTACATACCTAATATGATGAAGAAATTATTTTGTTATATACTACTAGACTTATAAATTACGAATGTCCAATTACAATTATTTATTAAAGGGAATACAAATTTTCTGTATCACATTTTGTGTTCTACTAATTACAATTTGTTATGTATTTATTTATTTTTTCATTTTAAACTCTGATTATTTTATAAACTAAAAAATAAATAAATAAAAGTTTAACAAATATATGATAAATTGTGATTGGTAAAATATAAAGTGAAACACAAAAAATGGTAAGGATTTGTATTGTATTAAAGGATCTTTAATTTGCATGCAAAAAACTTCCATTAAGTAAAGATATGAATGAATTGCGAGTAATTAAAATTAAGCAAATGGCTTAACAAAGCAATTAAATTGATGTGTGCGTGGTGTGCTAAAAAAATTAATGTGTGCGTCAGTGCGTGGATAACAACGACGTGCAGATAATTAATACATTGCCTTAAGTTTGAATCACTATATATACGACATCCATATATATACTACATACTACAGGTGCTAGATCTAATATAAATTCCGAGGTTTGGTAGATTTGAAAATGGTAAATATAAGACGATCGAAGGTAGGACTTTGAATCAAAGGTCTTCTAATCTCTCCAGCTTTATTGTTGCATCTTCTACGTTTTCCTTAACTGATCGATATTGTATGTAATTGTTAATAAGTCATATGGAAATGAAAGTATATAACAAGAACAATTTCTGATATGTATATAATTATGTAATGACTAAGCAATCCTTTGGAAATTATTAGTAATATTTTTTATTTATTCCTCTATTTGATTATTGATTCTCATTAATGACAGGACAAGCATTCCGTGATGAAAATAAGAACAATTTCGATCTTCTGGATTGCATTCATTGTGTGTGTCATTGCAGCCACTCAGAGTCAAAACCAAGTTGGTCACGCACAAACCCCCCTTGATATTGGTGTTTGCTATGGAATGATTGGAGATAACCTACCTCCTCCTACTGAAGTAATTCAACTCTACAAACAATATGGTATTAGCAAATTGAGACTCTTTGATCCCAATCCCGCGGCACTTGAAGCACTAAGAGGGAGCCAAATTGTTGTAACATTGGGCATACGAAATGACGATTTACCTGGCTTGGCAGCTAGCCAAGCAGCCGCAGAATCATGGTTTGCAATCAATGTGCAACCTTACCTCAATGATGTTGTTTTTGGGTATATTTCTGTTGGCAATGAGGTTATTCCTGGATCCCTTGGCAATTACGTTTTGCCCGTAATGCAATTTCTCCAAAACATACTCACTGCTAGGAATCTAGCTAATGTCAAGGTGACCACAGTTGTGCCAGCAAATATGTTGGGAACCTCTTATCCTCCTTCGGCTGGTGCATTCACAGCTGAGGCAAGCAATGTTATGGTTGACATTCTCAAATTTTTATCAGCTCAGAAAACCCCACTTATGATCAATGTGTATCCTTACTTTGCCTATGCATCCGACCCAGTAAGCGTTCACTTGGATTATGCACAGTTTACAGCAACCGGGATTGTGGTTCAGGATGGGGCCTTAGGCTATTCCAACCTTTTTGATGCCATTGTTGATGCTTTTTATTCAGCAATGGAGAGAGCTGGTGTAGCTGATGTAGATGTGGCAGTGTCTGAGAGTGGATGGCCTTCAGCTGGGAATGGTGAGTTGACAACTCCATCACTTGCAGCAACATATAATAAGAACTTCATACAGCATATTCTTGTCAAGAATGGGACTCCAAAAAGACCAAACATTAACATAGAAGGCTTCATTTTTGCCATGTTCAATGAGAATCAAAAGGCCGTCGGCGTAGAGCAGAACTTTGGGCTTTTCTTTCCCGACAAAACGCCTGTTTATCCTGTATTTACTCCTCCTAGTTGAGAAGAGAGTTCTTATTCCTAAGTTTCCAAATAAATTGTGTACAAAAATAGCATGTAATGCCCCTCACAAATTTTAATATAATTATTATTATTTTATTAGCTAAGTGTTTCGCACATTATAAAAAGAATTAAAATTTTATAGAAGGTAATACTTCTTATTTTATAAGGTAAAATAACATTTAAGTTTCTAAACTTCATCAAAAGCTTGTTTTTCGTTTCTAAATTTTGTTAAGAGTTATTTTCTATAGTTTATAGCCAAAAATAATGGATAAAAAAAGAATTTTTTTTTAATAATTCTTAATGAAAGAAAAATCTTTCTTAAAGTTTTAAGGAAAGAAAGTAAAAAATTTCAATAATTTAAGAATGAAAAATGAACTTTTCAATAGTTTAAAGAATGAAAAACAAACTTTTAATAAAATTTAGAGACCAAAATAATATTTTAACCCTATTTTTTAAGAAGCCTAGTGCATCTTGAAATAAAATAGAGAGTGAATATTAATTTTATTAGGATAACTACTATTTTTGGTGTTTAAACTTTACCAAAAGTTTATTTTTCATCCCTAAGTTTTAATAGGTTCTTTTTTTGTCCCTTAACTATTGAAAATTTCTTTTTTCATCCCAAAACTATTGAAAATGTTTTACTTTATGTCCTTAAACCAAAAGCTTGTTTTTTGTTCCTAAATTATTGAAAAAAAGTTATTTTGTCACCTATATTTTTGTCTCTAAACTACTAAAAAAATTTAATTACAAAGTTTAAGGATGAAAACATAACTTTCTTAAAGTTTAGGGATAAAAAATAAATTTTTGATAGAGTTTAGATTCCAAAATAGTATTTTACCTTTTTTTTATGAGGCCAAATGGGCTCATGAACTTTTCCTATTTTTTATGAGGAGTAAAGGAACAAGAATGTTTTCTTTGAATGGACTTTGTTAGGTTAAAACCTTTACTCATTGCCTCATTAAAACATAATACATTTTATATTCAAAATATTCAATACTCCTAAAATATAGCAACGTGATACTCCTGCCACCCACACTAATCATGAGCTTCACCACAAATTTACTTAGTGAGACCCATTTTTAACGTGATAGGAGGGAGTACGATTAGGATTAATAGGATAAAAATGCTCTAAAACTCAACAGTATGACTTAATCTTATAAGTAAAAGCATTTTATGAGAAAGTGTTAGGATATCACAAAATGATATAATATTTTTATAATACTCTTGTTTTCAATTATGGTAGGTCATAATATCATTAGGAGCGGAAGCTATAAGTTGAAACTCTCTCAAAAAAAAATTATGATAGGTCTTGATATAATTTTTATTATTTTATTTTAACCTATGTATAAACTCTAAATTAGTAGAGAATCAAATTTTAAAATTAAATAAATAAAGGAATGAAAAGTTAAAAACATTAATTGTTATATATGGGATTATGATGTTAGTCAAGCTAATGCTAATTTCTAGCGTTGATGTAGCAATTTATAAACATTCTCAAATAAAATTTTGAAAAATCATCACGTACAAATGATATTGATAATAGTTCATTTGCAGTGTGATCCCGAATTTTGTAAGAAATATGGAATTATGATGTTAATCAACTTGATAAAAATCAACTAGCCTACGTTAAGCTTGGTCTATATAAACCTATTCAAACAAGCTACAAGTAGCTAGCTTTTCAATATTCGTGGTTTGCGTTCTTTAGATTCATGTGGTTTGAATATTCACCAAGTAAAAATGTTGCTTTTTGTTTACCATGCTTTCACGTTATTTTATGATTTTCATGAATTCTTTTTTGGTTATGTTTGGGCCCCCTCAAATTTGATCTTGTGCTAATGGACAGACTGAAATAATTTCTAGAACAGAATTGACAACCCCATAACATATCATAGGGATTTGTACTAATCGCTACAAAATGGGGGCATATCAGCCAATAGCAACCCGTTTTAGCCAGCAATATCAAATGATCTAAATTTCTTGTACGTTACAGACTTGCAGTGCATAAAAAGCTCCATGCCATATGACTAACTAATGAAGATTTGTTTCAGAAATTTGTAGTGTACAATGCATATTTAAAATTACTTCTGCTAACTATTATCACTCTTTAAGTCTCCAGTCTCCACAACGAAAGTATATCAAGTTTAAGCCCAAAACAAGACATGCAAAGAGCATACATGGGCAATTATTAGAGTAACATACAAGCAATTATTCAGTTCAGAGACGGGACAATCCATCCTTTCCTCCCTTAGTCAGAAAAGGGTAGTCTGTGTACCCAACAACAGGATCCTGTGTATAGAAAGTTTTTCTAATGTACTTATTTAGGGGTGCATTGATCTTAAACCTCATGACCAAGTCCGGGTTTGAGATAAAAAGGCGACCATAAGATATCAAATCAGCCTCATCTTGAGCCAAAGCTTGCATTCCTAGCTCTCGAGTGAAGCCCCCACTACAGATAAAGGTTCCCTGATAAGCTTTTCTGAAGGCCCTAATTAGGTGGGTTTCTTCCTCTTCAGTGCCAGGTCTTCCAGATTCTGTCTGCCCATAAGCTGTGTATCGAGGCTGAGTCACATGAAGATAAGTGAGTTTTGAGCCAAGTTCTACTTGGAGTTTGTTAAGTCTATCAATCACTGCCAAGCCTAGGCCAAGTGGGTCTGAGTCTGTGGCATCAAGGTGATCAATTGCTGGAGAAATTCTCACTCCAACTCGTTCTGCGCCAATGGCTGCCACTACTGCTTTAACCACCTGCAATAAGAATTTGCATCGATTGTCAATTGAGCCACCATACTCGTCTGTTCGATCATTGATCCCATCCTTCAAAAATTGGTCGATGAGGTAGCCATGTGCCCCATGAATCTCAATTCCATCAAAACCTGCATTACATGAAGATTATTTTTATATTTTTTTGATAAATTGCATTAAATGAAGATTATGTACGATGATACTTGAACATAATAACAACCACTGCTTGTTTGTCAGTATGATGCACCATGGAAGACAAACAAATCCATTGCATCAAACTTCAATCAAAGGTGCAGTGTGAAAAGATAACCTTGAGGCAATTATATGTCCTGTATTATAATTAATTTTTACAAACAATTTGAATACTCATTGCAAACTGGTTAAAGAAAAATAAATTTTCAAAATAATAATAACCATTTGCTTTTTATAAAATTTCTGAAATCCTAAGCTCTTCTTATCTTTAATATTTTGATGCACCTGCGAGCAACTAAAGAATTGGGGGACCACGAATAGGTATCAAGTCCAAAACTATATGCACGGGTATGACATTGACATTTGGCATCATGATTTCACATATATGCAGCCTTTCCACTTGCAATCTATTCAATAGCCACTAGAAGGAGACACACTCATAGTCACTTAACGTGCCCCATGTTACTACAAAGCAGAGTCATACAAAGTTATGATGGTTGAATACCCTTTTAGTTAAAACTTAAAACGGGCTTCACCCCAATTAAAAGAATTAATTAATCAGGTAAAGTAATTAAGCTAAAGTCATCAGAAGCTTAGAACTAAAGCAACCGCATGACATAGTCACAAACTGATAAAGACATAAGTTAAATTAACAAACCTGCTCGAATGGCATTCGATGCTGCCCTGCGATAATGCTCCACAACATCCAATATTTCATAAGTTTCCAGGGCTCTAGGCTTCGGGTATATGCCATAGGACCCGTCTGGCAAGAGAACTCTCCATCTATTTGATATGGGCTTGCTCGTCGATGAAATTGGAGGCGCCCCGCCAGGTTGATAAACTAATCAATTTGTCAAAGACACCAGCTAAAATGGTCAGCTCACTTCAACAACAACAATGAAATTACCGGTCTACTACGACTACTACTACTACTAATAATAATAATAACATCAATCATCTTGTCTTCAGGAAGAAAGCAATGAATCTTGAATCCAAAATAAGTTATGAATGAAGCACCATTTGAGATTAATGAGAATTTGATTAATTATTAATTATATAACATCAATTTCCAGATAGATAGATAGATAGGCACCTTGATGAGATGCACGGCCGACATGCCATAATTGGCAGAAAATGATGGCACCTTTGGCATGAACTGCATCCACCACTTTCTTCCATGCTTCCACCTGCTCTTCATTATATATCCCAGGAACATGTGGGAACCTGCTTCCATCAACAAAAAATATTCATTACTAAAACTTTCAAAATAATCTTCTGTACGTAAACAAAAATATCACATATATTTGAAGCTATAGTTTGTGATGTTGTGACATATTGATTGAGGACATTACCTTGCAACAGCCAAAGAAGATAAGCTTGATTTCACGATGTTTAGGTTTGTGGACAATAAAAATTCATTAAAATGACACATTAATTTCTGTCGTATTTATTAAACAAAATGGTTAAAGTTTAATCAAGTGATATCGTCCTTTTTTTTTTTTTGGTATAAATTCTTATTCATGTTCAATATGTAGTGCGTTCAGATTTCTTTCTGCATTTTCTTCTTACACCACCTGCATTTGGAAAACCCCTTTCACTCTCACGCTGTCCTAAACCCACAAAGACCCAAACTACTTATCATGCCCAAATTAAAAGAGGATTTATTTTACTTTGAATAATAACTACATACAACCTCCGTCCTCACATAGAGGTGGACGGTAGGCCTCACAAGTATGAAACCCATCTTCATGTAAAAAAAAAAAAAAAAAACATTATGTATTTTTGTTACACATAATATCATTTCCCAGTTGAGGAAAAAGAATTTATACTAATTAGTATTTATAATCTTTTTACAATTGATAATGTGATTGATGATTAACATAACGTACTAAGCTATGATCAAAACATTTCATGACTTTAAAAACTTTCACATTAATTTATTACCGACCTCTTTTCTTTTTTTCTTTTTCTTTTTTTAAATTAACACGCGTCATTAGATGTTACACTCACACTCCAACCATCATCATAAAAATTATTACAAAAAAAAATAAAAATTGTTTTTTCATATTTACTTTTGAAAAGGCTTTTATTATAATGAGCCACACTGGAATGGGAAGTAAATAAAAAAAGCCAAACTACTGTAGTGTTAGAGGCTATGAGTTTGAGAGGAACACAAATGTGATTGGTTGATGTGAATTTTAGTGGGGGCCCACATAGCACTAAAGAGAAAAAAGTGAATAGACGAAATTACCCGGCGGCTGTGTTAGAGACCAAAGTGCCTTCAGTGATGAGGAAACCATCGTGAGTTGACCTTTGCTGATAATACTCCGCAAGCGCTGGTTGTGGAATCCCATTTAAAGCTCTGCACCTGGTCATTGGAGCAAGTACCACCCTGCCAAGTGCATCTCAAATTATTTTATTTATTTATTTTCCAAAACACCCCCGGAGACAGATTGAACAAAAGAAAAAAAAAAAAGTAAATCAGAAAAAAAAAAAAAAAAAACAAAGAGTACTACAGTAGTGACCTGACCTGTGAGAGAGGTTGAAGTTGCCCATCTTGTACGGAGAGAAGAGTGTTGCTGATTTTTCCGCCATTTGTTATCACTATTAATAATCTCTATGATGATCTGACGGAGAATTGAAACTCGGAAAGTCACGACACGAGACGAGAGGCAGTAGCTTTTATATAAATTATTGATCACAAAGAGTTTTTGGACATTTTGGTATTTACGAACTGGTCGGTAGGGAATACCATGTGATAAGTGTGTGGCTGACTGGCTGGATACATGGAATGGGTGTCTTTATAAAAACAACGCACAATCTGTTAATAATTAAAAAAATATTTTTAAGGTAATTATTAATAAATTATATTATGAAAATTTTAATATTATTTTAAAAAATATATAAAAATTTATCAATAATATTTATTATTTTATCATTTTTTTAATAAAATATTTTTAAAAGTAGTTTCTAAAAATACCCTTTAACATTTTCCATAGTTAAACCATTACTTTTAACATTTTCCATAATTAAAGCATTACTTTCCTACGAATCTATCATATTTATGTTTTGTCACTCATAATTGTGATAAAAGATTTACAATACATGTGATTATGGTTAGAAAATTATCACTTTTATTTTTATATTTTGTAGATTCCCCATGACGTTCACATTTTAAATTATTTGAAGGCAGAACGAACGAACACGTGTGGTATTTCAACATAAAATGAGTTGTGTTTGACCATATCTTTTTCTATGCTTCACGGTCCAAAGTCCAAACTCCAAACCGTGTTTGAATTTTGCAATAGATTGAAGAATGAAAGACTAGTATGTTAACTTTTACGAGGTTAAATATAATTTTTAGCCTATGCTTATTACATGTAAATTGTAATCTTCAGATAATGGTGCTTCCACGTAATCTTCATCTAGCGCAGGAATGGAAATATACAAAAATATGGGTTGGGTTGGGTTTAGGTACACTGAATAATTATTCGAGTTTTGGAAGTCATCTTAATTTTGCTGTAAATAGATTGGATAAAAAGGCAACGTCATATAATTGAAGCAAAAAAAAAAAAAGGTTAGGTAGAGACAACAGATAATATTAGTAGAAATAATTGGGTAAGTCTTTTTGGATTATGTAGGGTTCGGCTTTGGTCTAGTGGCCAGTGGCCACTGGAGCCGTTGCGATACGGACACGTGTCCAGTCTTGGACACGTGTCTGCATCGCAACGTGTCCAGTGCTCACTGGCACGGGACACAAGCCGCTCCCGATTATGTATATATATGTGTGTATTATGTGGTAAGGTAGAAAAGTGAATGATTGACACTCCTATATCACACACATTTTGTATTAATGTTTATTGGTTGCCTATAAAAACACGTAGTACCTCTCTCATATATAGATTATGTTTGATAACAGTTTTTGTTTTCTATTTTCAAAAACTTGTTTTTGAAAATATAAAGAAAAACAATTTTTTTGTTTTTTTGAAATCAAAAACATGTTTGGTTAGTTGAAATTAAAAAGATAGTTTTTTGAAGAAAATAAATAGAAAATACTAAAATATGTTGTTATTAGAATTTTATCTTTAATACTAACTTATTAAATAAGACAAATTCATTAAATTAAATGCGTATTTTCATTAACTTTTGAAAATTAGAAACTGAAAATAACATTTTGTATACTTTCAGTTTCCTTTACAAATTGAGTTTTGAGAATAGTTTTTGTTTTCTGTCCATTTTGGGTTGCCAAACAAGTTTTTTAGTCTCAAAAATAGAAAATAAGAAGGAAAAAACAGAAAATAAGGGAGAAAAACAGTTACCAAACATACCCTTAATGGTTGGGTTGTTAGTTCGGTGGGCGGTGCCGCCGTATCGGTGATCCAATTGCTAGACTGCCTACTGTAGTGAATGAGCTACTGATATTAGTGATTTGTGTTTGAAAATTTTTACATGTCACACCAAACATCTAAAAATATTTTTAAATGTACAACGAAACAAATGAGGTGCAAAAGTTGTAGTTGTGTCAATTAGTTATCTTATCTATATGACAAGTGGTTACATACTCGAGATATTTTAGTTTAAATAAAATTCTATTACAAAAACATTAGTGTATGGCACCATGGTGGCCAGATCCATTCGGGCCTTAAGCTCTGACCCAACAACGTGGCCCATGGCCCCAATCTCTTTCTACCCAAAACCCCAGTCTAAACCCACATGAACTGCAGGCCCAAGTTTCGTCACTTAATCCTTACTTGGCGAACCATTACTGAACAATAAAGCGAGGATAGCATCCAAACACACCATCATTAGCATGCCCGGCAGTGCCCAGGGAAGCACTGCTGTCAGGCATGCCTGCTGGAGTAGGAACCAAGTTCCAAGGCCACTTTCACCACATTCCACTCCCACCTAACCATCCACTTACGACTAATGATATTGGACCTCCAATTGCACTAACTATGACAGTAATCATGATCTCTCCACTAATTTAGAGCTATAAATATGAGAAGTTAGAGGTGGAGAAAGGGCTGGACAAAAAGAGAAAAAACAGAGAGAGAGAGAGAGAGAGAGAGAGAGAGAGAGAGAGAGAGAGCTTCATTGAGTCTCTGT
Organism: Quercus suber; assembly: GCF_002906115.3. NCBI lineage: Eukaryota > Viridiplantae > Streptophyta > Magnoliopsida > Fagales > Fagaceae > Quercus > Quercus suber. The sequence goes on along the minus strand of NW_027069960.1, from coordinate 31,532 downwards.
GCCTAGAACAACCCAAAGTAAGAAATCCAAAACCCACTTTACAAGTAAGTTGTGAGCCCAAGGGAGGTTTGGCCTAATAGCCTCACTGTTGGCGCACAATTGGCACCGCCTATGGGAATCTCCTATAACGTTGTGGTTCTACTGAGGCTCAATCCCGGAAGGATGTCTGATAGGCGTTCGGAGAGTGATGCTGCCAGTGGTTCTGTGGGGTCTTCTCGGGGATCTTCTTAGCAAGAGAGGAGGCAAAAAAGACGTGAAGATAGGGACCACGAACAAGAGAAGGAGCGTTCCGGCCTTGGGGAGAGGTCGTACCAAACACAACGGGCAATATCGGGCACCTCGGGGCACAAACAATTTGATGAGAGAGATAAGGAGCTTAAATGGCTACGCAGGTTAGTGAGAGATCTGGAGTTGGAAGCAGGGAGTAGACACCAAAGAAGGGACCGAGACAACCGAGATAAGAGATCTGGTACAGGGGGAGATTGCCATGGGACGGGGTCCAATCAATCTGGTTCCTGTTGACATCGAGAATGTTCACATTCACAAGAATCCCACCATCGCCGGGACCGTTCACATTCACAGGGATCCCACCGTTGCCGAGACAGTTCACGTTTACGGGAGTATGCAAACCGAGGTTTTGATTCCCTGAAAGAGCGGCGACCCCATAATGCCGCCATGGATGCAATGAGCCGTGCCTTACGCAGAGCCGCTGGGTCGCCATTCTCAGATGATATTGAACATGCCCCAATGCCAAGCAGATTTACACGCCTACCATTCAATATCTATGATGGAAAAACTGACCTGGTTGAGCACATCAGCCATTACATCCACATGATGTCCCTGCATTCTCACAATGATGCGCTGATGTGCAAAGTGTTTCCCTCGAGCCTCGGCCCGACCGCCCTGAGATTGTTTATCGGGTTAGAAGGGTTCCATCCACACTTTTGCCGAGTTGATCCAAGAGTTCGGTGTCCGGTTCGTAATTTGTAACTGGGTGTCACAACTAGTAGATGTTTTACTGTCGATGAAGATGAGGGTTAAGGCAACCCTTTGTAGCTACGCCAGTCGGTATTCGAAGCTTTATAATGAAATAAGTGGGGGCAATGAGAAAATTGCAGCGAGCACCTTTAGGATGGGGTTGTCCGAGGATTCTAAACTACCGAAGTCGTTGACAAAGAAGCCTCTAGAGGATATGAGGCAGCTCACAAGGCGTATCGAGGAGTATAAGCGCTTGGAGGATGATAGGTTACAGAGTAAGGGTAAGGCCTTATTGATAAATCATCCTCGGCAGAGCGGCTTTCAGCCAAGACCTCAGAAGGATTTAAGGATACAGGAGCCAAAGTGGCAAGTGGGGGAGGTGAACGTAACATTTAAGGAACCAGTGCACAGGATTATAGACCGAATCAAGAACGAGCCGTACTTCAGGTGGCCGAACAAGATGGGGGGTGATCCCTCTCGGAGAAACCAGAATCTATACTGCACCTATCACAAAGATAATGGGCATACCACCGAGCAGTGCCGGGTATTAAAAGACCATCTAGGGCAGTTAGTAAAAGTAAGACATTTGAAGGAGTTCGTAGTGAACCCCGGTGAACGGGGCACCGGGCAAGGTACTCAGTAGAGAGGGAACCCTCTCCCACCATCGTTGGGAGTGATTAAAGTGATCCATGCCGCCCCAAGGGGTACGGCTATGACCAAAAGGGGGGTATTGACTATTGTGCCTGTAGAAGATCCCCCGAACAAAAGACCCTCGGAGAAAAAAGCGAAGCATGCTCAGGAGACCCTTGCTTTTGATGAAGAAGAATTAAAAGGAACTATTCAACCGCACGACGACATGTTGGTAGTCACAGCCCGAGTGAGTAGCTTCTTGGTAAAAAGGGTGATAATAGACTAGGGGAGCGAGGCCGACGTGATGTATCCAGACCTATTCAAAGGGCTTAGGTTGAAAAATCAGGACTTGACGAAGTATGATACACTGCTGGTCTCATTTGATGGAAGGGTGGTAATTCCCGAGGGACAAATTTCCTTTCCCGTAAGCATGAGAGGTAAGGAGGTAATGGTAACCTTTATAGTAGTCAGTTCGTTCTCCTTTTACATGGCGATCCTGGGAAGGCTATGGATTCAGGCAATGGGGGCCGTTTCGTCCACCTTGCACGTGAAGGTTAAATTTCCTACTAAACAAGGCGTTGTCGTAGTACGGGGAAGCCAGCAAGTGGCTAGACAATGCCTAGTTGCCGCGATTAGTTGGAAGGGCAAGCAGGCTGAACAGAAGGAAACCACCAAGAAGGCATCGTTATAGCAATTACAGGAGCCCCAAGAAGAAATGGGGGCTGGTTGTGCTGAGAAACTGTTGAAGGTTAAAATATTGCCGGACACTAACAAGTATTTTCAAATAGGAACGAGCATGAAGGACCAGGATAAGGTAGAAATGTTATTGTTCCTCATGCAGAGCATGGATGTGTTTGCTTGGAGTCCGTACGAGGTGCCCGAGGTGGACCCCGAGTTCATTGTCCACAAGCTTAACGTGGACCCATCATTCCCTCCTAAGAAGCAAAGGCCGAGGAGATCGGCCAAGGAGCATGTTGAGGCGGTGAAGTCGGAAGTTTAAAGGCTGAAAGAGGTAGGAGTGATAAGGGAGATCTTCTTCCTAGAGTGGCTAGCAAATACCATGGTAGTGAAAAAGAAGAATGGCAAGCGGAGAGTTTGTGTAGATTTCACGGATTTAAATCAAGCATGCCCAAAGGACCCGTTCCCTATGCCGAAGATCGACCAATTGATAGACGCCACATACGGACACCCAAAGATGAGCTTTTTAGACGCCTTTCAGGAATATCATCAGATTGCCCTAGCACCCGAGGACCGAGAAAAGATAGCATTCATCTCCCCGGATGCCAACTATCATTATAATGTGATGCCGTTTGGATTAAAAAATTTCGGGGCCATATACCAACAGATGATGACGAGGATGTTCCGGGATAAAATAGGACGTACGGTTAAAGTATACATCATTGACATGGTAGTGAAAAGTAAACAGGAAGTATGGCATATAGAAGACCTCGGGGAGTGTTCGAGGTGCTTCAGCAACACAAATTACGCCTAAATGCTGAGAAGTGCGCTTTTGGTGTGGGGGCAAGTAAGTTCCTGGGGTATCTGATTACTAATCGGGGATCAGAGGTTAACCTCGACCAGATCGAAGTCGTGAATCGCCTCAAGCTGCCGAGCAATCTAAAAGAGGTGCAAGTGCTAACCGGGATGTTAACTGCACTTAACCGGTTTGTCTCCAAATTTGTTGATCGTTGCTGACAATTCTATCAACTTCTAAAGAAGTGGAAAGGATTTCAGTGCAATGAGGAATGTGACAGAGCCTTTCGAGATTTGAAGGATTATTTGATACGAGCACCCATGTTAGTAGCGTCGGAGTCCAGCGAAGATTTGTTCGTGTGTCTCTCAATATCCGATCACGCCGATCACATCGTACTGCTAAGGGACCGAAGAGTACAGCAACCAATGTATTACATCAGCAAAACCTTGGTAGATGCCGAGACAAGGTACCTACCCTTGGAAAAGCTGGTGTTAGCCCTAATGCACGCTACGAGGAACTGCCGCATTATATTTAGGCTCATACTATATTTGTCTTGACTGAATATCCTTTGCAGTCACTATTAAAGAGATCAGACTTCACAAGCCGAATAGCGAAATGGGGACTCGGCTAGGTTCCTTTGACATACGATACAAACTACGAAGCTTGGTGAAGGGCCAAGTCCTTGCTAATTTCGTTGCAGAGTTTTCTCTAAAAAATGACGGGAAGATAGTTTGTCATGTAGAGAATCACCCATGGAGAGTTTTTGTGGATGGTGCTTCAAGTGCCATGGGGGCTAGTGCCAGAATTGTCATAATTAGTCTTGAGGGAATACGGTTGGAACATTCTTTCAGATTGGGGTTTAAAGCCTCTAATAATGAAGTTGAATATGAGGCCTTTCTTGCCGGATTGAAGACCGTCATAGACATGGGTGCCCGGGATGTAGAAATTTACTCAGATTCTTGGCTGGTTGTTAATCAAGTCCAAGGCAGCTTTGAGGCCAAGGATTCTCGGATGAAAGAATACTTGCAGGCGGTAAAGCAAATTATGAACAAGTTCGGCACAACAAATGTGGCCCAAGTTGGCCAAGCGCAGAATAGACATGCCGACTCTCTAGCTACGTTGGCATCATCAAAGACTGAGGAGGTGCCTCAGCTAATCAAAGTGGAGCTTATAAGGGTGCCGAGTATTAGTGTGATAGGTAACGCTGGTACAGCCGGGGTCGACATTGCCGTGGTTTCAGTAACAGAACCATGTTGGATAGACCCGATCATCGACTTCTTGGCCGAAGATCGAGTCCCGAGCGACGAAAAAGAGGCTAACAATATTCAGGCCTTAAGCTCTGACCCAAGTGGCCCATGGCCCTAATCTTTTTCTACCCAAATCCCTAGTCAAAACTCACACGAATTGCAGGCTCAAGTTTCGTCACTTGATCCTTGCTCGGCAAACCATTACCAAACAATAAAGAAAGGATAGCATCCAAACACACCATCATTAGCATGCCCGGCAGTGCCCAGGGAAGCAGCGCTGCCGGGCATGCCTGTTGGAGTAAGAACCAAGTTCCAAGGCCACTTTCACCACATTCCACTCCCACCTAACCACCCACTTGCGACTGATAATATTGGACCTCCAATTACACTAACTATGATAGTAATCATGATCTCTCCACTAATTTATAGCTATAAATATGAGAAGTTAGAGGTGGAGAAAGGGCTGGAGAAAAAGAGAAAAAACACAGAGAGAGAGAGAGAGAGAGAGAGAGAGAGAGAGAGAGAGCTTTATTGAGTATCTGTGCCGAGAACAATCCAAAGTAGGATATCCAAAACTCACTATACAAGTAAGTTGTGAGCTCATGGGAGGTTTGGCCCAATAGCCTCACTATTGGCGCGCACAATTAAGATTATCATAATTTATTTCAATTACTTAATTTTCAAGAAATTTAAATACTACTCCATCTAAACATTAGGATAATTTATTTTGAACATTTATCATAGTTTTGTGTTTTAATATAGTAAATTTTATGAACTACATGTCATTTTTAAGCCATGTAGCTTAGCATAATTATGTTTTACACTTACAATTAATGTATTTTTATCATGTAACTTTTTTTTTTTTTGAGAATTATCATGTAACTAATTAATTTAGTAAGATAGTTAATTTACTCATATTGCTAAGAAATGAATAAAATAATTTCTAGGGTAAAATATCATTTTCGTCCCTAAACTATCACAAAAGTTTTTTTTTTTTTTTGTCCTTAAAGTTTCAAAAGTTCTATTTTCGTCCCTAAACTTTTCCAAACGTACTGATTTTCGTCCCTCCGTTTGTTTCCGTTAACTTATGTCTTATGTGGTATGACAGAGTTCTGATATGGTATCTGACTTGGATTAAAATTATTTTGTTTAAAAAAATGTGGGAACCATTTTTTTAAAAGCCCAAAATTACCCTCAATTGACCCTTACTTCCCCCCTTGTGAATCACTGATTTCTTGAATGTTGTCTTGCGCACCACATCATCAGATCTCATCTCTTTAGCTTTCAATGGATTCTTCTTCTTCTTCTTCTTCTTCTTCGAAGCAGAGAAGAAAAAGAAAGAGAGTGGGGAGGCCGTACTACTACTATTATTCACAAGCACACTACTTCTCGCTTAGATCTTTCATTCTTTGCTTGTCCCTTTTGGTCTTCTTGATCTTCTTGTCCTCCGATCGTTTCCCGCTCGGTCCGGTGTCGTTTCATCTCGTTCTCAAAGCCTCCACTTTACTCTCTTCAACTACTTCTTCAATTCTTGATTCTTTCAATAGCAACAACAAACAGTTCTTGCCAATCCTAGTAAACAACCACGTTTTGAAAGCAAGAGATGAATGCAATTGGGTTGGATTCTTTGATGTTAACCGTATGGCTTTCGGCATTTGAAAGGAAAGGGTCTTCCGACTCCTAATTATCTCAAGTCTACGGTGCCGAATTTTTCATCTTCGAAGACGATTGCAGAGATCAGAACGGATTATCATAGTTTTGGGTCGTCCGGGTTGAGTTCACCTCCGGAGCATGGGGTAACTGTTGGGTTCACAAGAGGAAGGAGTAAGGGTCAACTGAGGGTAATTTTGGGCTTTTAAAAAATGGTTCCCACGTGTACCTATAATTATTTGCTACGTGTTTATATTTTTTTAAACAAAATAATTTTAATCCAAATCAGATTCTACATTAGCACTCTGTTAGGCCACATAAGACATAAGTTAACAAAAATAAATGAAGGGATGAAAATTAGTAAGTTTAGAAAAGTTTAGAGACAAAATTAGAACTTTTGAAACTTTAATAATGAAAAATAAACTTTTGTGGTAGTTTAGAGATAAATATGATAAATATGAAATAAAATGTTTTCTTTCTTTTATTTATAAATTTTAATTGATATGATTGAATAATAATCATAACTTCTCTTTCTTCTTTGGTTTCGTTACATAACTTATCACGGCAACAATTAAATTGATGACAAACCAACCAACACCTAAAATTCCACACCTTGAAAACTCCAAAAATACAGAAGTTACCGTCAACGACTCAAACTCCATGGACCATATATTATATATCCAGACATGACCCAACCCACACGTATTAGTGTATAACGCAACACCCTCTTTCCCCTCTCTCTCTCTCTCTCTCTCTCTCTCTCTCTTTGTGGGGGGTTTTAGAGTTTGGTTTCAATGGCTTGGCCAAATCCTCTGTACTATTTGTTGCCTTTCAATACCAAGAGATCCAACCTTTATTACCTCACCATGGTCACTTTGCTTTGCTTTGTATCTTTCCTCTGCGGCACACGCACCTTCTTCATGCCCCGCGTCACTTGCTTCCCCCAACAACTCACCATCGCCGCCGCAGACGACGGCCTCGACTTCTCGACACACCACCAGGCCGATGACACGCTCATACACGGCGGTGCTATCGGTGCTCCACCTAGCTCCATGCGACGCCGTATTCTCGAAAAACACGCCATGCGTAGACGTTAAGGCAAGGTCTTTGACCTTGACCCCTTCATCGTTCTGGGATGTTTTGAAGGATTGAGATTTGAGAACCAGAACAGAATCTAGGACCAAGGGCAAGGAAGAAGCTGACCCAACTTGCCTTAATGTTTTGTTTTTCCAGTTATCGTCATTCTCTTCTCTGTCGCCGGCTTGTGCTGACAGGCCTTTATTATATTAACTATTTGAGGTCATTGGGTGGCATGACCGAGGCACATTCTTGTAATTTACATATTGAAATAGTGATTACTACTTAGGAAAAATTTTACTTTATATTATTATATTAATTTTATTGGTAGCCCATTTTCACAATTTTTTTTTTTTTTTTTTTTTGCTTTCACGCGTTTAGGGAACAAAATTTATTGTACATGAAAAAATACTATTCATACACTATTTTAATACTGTTTATGTACTGTTTATGAGACCCACAATCATTTTATTTAAAAAAAATATATTAAAAATAAGTCTCACAACACTATTTATATATTTAAAAATTATTTTATTACAATATTTTCAGTAACAATAAATTGTAGTTTCGTTATTGTAGTACTCAAACGAAACTTAGTATGTTTTTTTTTATTTTTCCTATTACCTTTTAATTAAAAATTTACTCCAACACCATCATTAATTGCCGCAGTACTGCCAACAATCACACCCACACCCACAGAAAAATTGCACTCCTACTCTACAACCTGCTTAATTGAGGGACTACAATGCAAGTAATAGGAGGAAAGCATGAAAAGGCAGAAGGTTGTAGGTCTAGCAATTGACAGCACCTACGTGTTGAGCATCTTCATCACTTTGGCACTCCTATCTCACACACAGTTTGTATTGATGTTTATTGGTTGCCTATAAACCCTGAAGAACTTTCACTGGGCTTTAAATGCATTAGAAACGTCAGAGATGTAGGAATGATTGTTATGGGACAAGCTGATGACCTCTAACTGCCTCTGCTTAGTTGGGCTTGGCCCACTTGATGTATTCCAACTCCAAGTTTCCAACAAATAGCCGTTCAAAAACAGAAGCAACCATTAACATATCTTCTCTTCAAAAATAATAAAAACCAAGGGAAAAAGGTAGAAAGTTCGCATATTTTTCTCGTTTGATAAAAGAAGACAATCCGGTCTTATTTCTTTGAGGAGAAAACGTATTTAGAGTTTGTTTGGCATTAGTCTTAGTTTTTAGCTTTTATGCACAGTTTTTTAAATCCTCACTTTTTTATGGCTTTTCTCACTTTTTCAAATTTTTTCAAGATATAAGTATATTTTAGCACATTTCAGCAAAAAAATTTTAGCAAAAAACTAGATTAGTTGTTCTCAAATGGGCACTTAATGTTTCAGAACAATCTTGTTGTAAACACAAATTTTCAAGCATCAAATAATTAAAATAGTTTTGCAAATGAAATTTGTATTTATGAATGAGTAGGTACAATTTTTTGTATTTAGATTCTATTGCAATAAAATAAATCTCTTATTCAATTTCCTTGAAAAATCTTTGATTCAAGAATTATGTCAATGTAGTCTTGATTCGAATACAATTGTCCTCCACATTGATTGGAAGATGTATTAAAAGGTCTTTGCAATGGAACTGTGATTAATATCTGGTTGTACGCTCGTTAGAGACTTCTTGTTCTTCGTGTTCTTTGCGTATTCTTTGAATGTTCTTCGTCCTCAAAGGTTAGTGGGGAAAGTTCTTCGGGGTTTTAGAGCTTAAATATGATAAAACTTTGAAGGATTAGAGTCCTTGGAGTTTTTGGAGCTCTTGGAACTTGATTCCAACAAAACTTGAAGACTATGAATGAATGTTCTTCATATTCGAAAATCTTGATGTAGAAGTTCTTCAAAGTTTTGAATATTGATCTGACATAGCTTTCAAGGTATAAATTTTTGAAGTTCCTAGAGATTTTGGAACTTTATTCCAGAAGAACTGTAAAACTTAGAGGGATGAACATTTTTTATATTTGAAGATAATGTAAAAGTTTTTAGAAGTTTTGAAGCTTGAATTTGACAGAGTTTTGATACTTCTGAATATTCTCCTACAATACTGGTAATAGCCTTTATTTATAGGAGTCTTAAGAAGGTTAATGACACATTGTTGGTTTTGATTGGCGACATGTGTCATGATTTGAATGGAGATAGTTTAATTTATATATATACATATATATATATATATATATATATTGGGGAAGCTTTAAGTCTTGTTTTTTAAGGGACACGTCACATCATTTAATTATCTAAAGTGTCTTCATTTTAAGTAAAACTAGTGTATAACCGTATAACCCTATGCATATGCATGGGTACAATTAGAAATAATCACAATTACATGGTTCAAATTATATATGGTATTAGCTTACACGTTTTTTAAACTATACATTTTTAAAACATGTTGTAAAGACACGTTTTGTGGCCCAAGCCCAAAAATATAAGGAATATTGGTCTAGTGAGCCCAATACAATAGATTTGTATAGAGTAGGTCAAAGAACTACACCCTAATGAGCTTAACAACGGCTAGTATGGACTTGTAGGATGATCAAGCGAGAATCGTACACATAGGACTGAATAAATTCACTGTCCGAGGAGGCAAATCTTATTATACATCAATAAAACTAATTACAAGTGCAACTTCGATTGCTACAGTATCCTCCCTCTCTCTTTTGGTCCCCATTCCTTCAGAGGTCTCTCACATTATATATCTCCTCCCTGGTGATCTTAGCCCTCAAATTGTCAATTGCCCAAGCCATTGCTCGAGTACCCATCCCATCAAACACCCATTTTGGCTCTCTGTGAGTTGCGGTAGTCAAGGAAGCACTGTTTAAGAGTCTTCTCTACATAAATGCGGCCAGAAAAGTAGCTACAATGCATTTAATGCAGGGGTAGCAGCTTTTCCTTAGGTATTTTTGGGTTGTTTTCCTTCTCGTGTGGTCATGAGGCACGCTTCTAACACTGGAGCTCTCATGGAGGTCATTTTCGCCGTTGGAATGCATATCTGAGCTATACTTGTCATGGCCGAGGAGGAATTTCTCCTTGGACTGCCTTCTGCCCCTTCTTTATTCATGAGATTCTAAACTGGAATCTCTCATAACTAATTGTCCCTCCTTGGACATGCCGATGTCCTCGGACAATACCTAAGGCCCAATATATAATTTTGGACCCTTATCCCTACACATGTAATGGTTTCTCATTTTATATATATATATATATATATTATTTAGAATTTAATTGAATTTAGATTCTTCGATTTTTGCATCCAATAATTCACTTGTAACAAAAATTAGATGAACACGTGGCATCAATTAGACTCCAATTGGATTTGGACTCTTTGATTTTTACATTCAACTAGTATGTAATCCATGCAAACACATAGATGCATTTAAAATTAAACACAATTTTTATTATAAAATTATAAATAGTTAGTCAAATTATTATAAATAAAAAAGCATATAACACATGCATACGTATGGATACATTTAAAATAAAACAAAATTTTTATCATAAAAATATAAATAATCAGTTAAATGATTTTTTTTAAGTAAATGTAATTAGTTACATATTAAAATTCTTATCTAAATTTAATACTACTTGTGATCATTTTTTCCTAATTTTTAATAAGATAGAACATGTGGTAATCTTTGTTGTGTGATGATTTTTATTAAATATACGTGATTTTTTTTTTTAATTTTAATTTTATAGTTCATTAATATTAGATTCTTAGTATTTTGCACTTATTAACTTGCTTGACACAGAGATTAAAAAACTTAAGTGAATACATGGCTTAAACTTAAGTGGATAATTATGATGTGGTCCCCACATAAATTTAGACGCATGATGCAAAATTGGATACTTATTTCAAATTCTAATTGAACTCTCTCTCTCAGTTTTGCCTACTAATATATGTATAGATAACTCACTTTGCATAAAAATTAAAAATTAGATTGGACAAGTGGAAAATTGAGAATCTAATTGAATTTTTTGTTAACTTTGGCTTAATATATATATATATAGAAATGGAAATATTTAATTAGATTGCACATGTCACTTTAAATTAAAAATATCAATGCATTTACATGTGATTGACTCTTGAATATTCTTTGCAATTTTTATTCAGTGACACTTTGTAATCTCCATTGGTCTTTGAATATAGTAATACCCATTGAACAACACATGGTATTTTGTACTTGGGCTTTTCAAATGTACTACGTAAACTTGGTAATATGATGCGGAAATTTGTGATTAGTTAAAAATTTCACTCTCTAGAGTTGCATTACAATCACAACTTATTAATTACATTTTTTTAAAGAGAAATACTAAAATAGGTTTTAGAAAAATAAGGGGTAGATTTTTAAAAAACATAGTTTGGCAACAAACTTAGTTACTCAATAAATTTTTATTAGATGTGAACGTTGACAAATCTACCATTAAATTATATTTTCTTCTTATATCATCTATGTTTGCAAAATTTCCAAAAGATCAAAGACTAATAACTATGTCATTAATCAAATATTTAAATTTTAAGTTTCTGTACTCTAAGATTATGTATAAAAAAATAAGTTTATAGATCGAATAGTAGATAAAATCTAATTAGTAAGAAATTTTACACATATGTTAAGGACATAAAAAAGCATGTAATTCAACGGTTTGATTTCTAAAATATGTAAACAAGTTACTTTTTTTAAGTGGAAGTTGTAGTTTTAGGTTACAATCAAGTTTGAAACCAAACTTTGTTTATTTTTAAAATACTTTGATTAATTATTTTTTTTTTTAAATATTGATCTTAGAAAATAGGCAAAGAAAAAAAAACCTCTATAAATAGTATGACTTAATCTCAAGTAACGATTTGAAAATTTTAAACCTTTACTCTACATAAACATTTTTTAAAAAGAAAACAATTGTCGTATGATTTAGCTCTATAGCTCTCAAGTCTTTTAAGTCTTAAGTCTTAAGTCTTAACACCAATCCATTAAACTTGAGGGCCTTAGACGTAATGTTTTACAAATTCCATAAGATTTTTCCAGCCTTAAATAGTTTGTGAAGATAAGTATACCGTAAGCACCAATAATGACCACTTTATGATTATATAAAATTTGACCGTATCCTTATCTGTCACAGTCAAAGACCGGTCTTGTGCCCATATTCAGCAAGTGGACAAAAAAGGTTGGCGGAAATGAAACTTTCGTATAATATTAATATCCCTCCACTTGGTCAATTAAATGTGGCATTAATTCTTAAATCTAATATATTAATATGATGAGTTCCATGACAGAAGCACTTGACGATACAATTTGGAATTTTAGGGATGGATACTCACTGATTCTAGCATCTTTTTGTGATGTCTCAGATATTATATAATTTATATTTATATTAGAGTTCAATCTCTATTAGCTAATAGCTTTGTCAAAAAATTTGTAGTCCAATTAACTAATACTTCTTAGTGTCAATTTGGATAGTGCATTTTTCCCGTTTTAGTGCGACTACATTTTTTTAAGTTGGTCCAGAGACACTGTTTAAGGGACTTGTAAATACAAAAAAATGCAAATCTAAATTTAAAATTAGGTCTCGTAGTACTATTCATATATTTAAAAATTATTTTGATACAGTATTTTTAGTTTTTAGTTTTCAATTTTTAATAATAAGTAGTATCTAAACAGAACATTAATGTTTTTAAATTTCTGACTAGCCAGAAGTGGCAATGGTAGTTGGTACCTGTATGAAAGGAGGGGCTGCATTTTGTTGTCTGCTAGCTATTTCTCTCATTTTTAGATCAATCATCCATGTCCATTGTCCACACAAAAGTTGGACTTTTGGCATGGGTGATTGGGTGATTTATTTTGCAAGTACCCATCAGCTAGCGGCTAGCCTGAGCCGGCCAAGAGGAAATGTTAAATGTCATCTACTTTTTTGGCTTATTCTCAAGGAAAAATGAAAAAATAGAAAAGAAAAAAAACTGTTATTCTTGTTGTGGGTTAATTGTCAAAGTCTTGCTATAAACTTTTTTTTTTTTTTTTTTTTTTTAAGATTGTAAATATAAGATTTGTTGTGATCAAAGAAACATTACTTTCGCCTTAGTCCAAAACTGACACCAACGTTACTTTTGCCTTAGTTCAAAAATTGAACCATTTTTATTATGTAACAAACAACAAACTATATTAATAATTAGAAAAAATATTCTGAAAGATATTGCATCCCTACTTGTTAGACTTTTTGTAATTGTCATATTCTAAGAGTCCAATATTTACCAATAAATAGCTGACTTATTGCTGTTTATGCTTTCGATTTCCAACTAAACTACCCAACTTTAAAAATCTCCAATTAGAATTTAGTTGTTCCAGTGTTTAATCATAGGTTTGTTCTTTTTCGTGAGTAGGAAATTTATGTAAACATTGTATATCTCTCTCTTTTATAATTGATAACAATTTTTTTGTTAGTGGCAGGAGCTTCTTATCTCTACAATATGTTCGACTTTTACGTCGAACACATACTTACATTGACCAATAAGATACAAATAATATAACTACATATTTGAACATTTTTTTAAAGAGATAATTACAACATACTGCAGATTTCGCAGCTCGAACCTTTTTCCCCCTAAACCCACAAACACTTTGTGCGTGAGGAGATGCCAATTCAGCTACAAAACATTTGGCACTATATATTTGAACTTAATTGAATATTTTAATGAGTTGTATCTAAATTTTACCTTACGCTAATCCTAAAGTGTTGTGGTGGGTTCAAATCTAATTTGGTTGACTTTTCTATAATAAATTTGTTAATTATAGGAGGCTCTGGTGAAGCAAAGTACATTATGGGTTATCGGGAGGGCGTTCTCAAGAGAAGGTACCTTAAAGGATTAGAAAGTGTGTACTTGAGAGGGTCAAAAAGTGTGTACCTAAGAGTGTCAAATGGAGTCCTTCGCCTAATGCTCCTCGGCCAAGTCAGAAAGTGTACCTATGAGTAGGAGTGGCAAAATTTGACATGACCTACAACCTTGACATGACTAACCTGTTTATAAACAGGTCATGTGTTAAGACTAAATGAGTTCAAGTTATATTCGGGTCAACACGGTTGATTCATTTAATAAATATGTTTTGTTCGTGTTCAACATATGAATTTGTTTGACCTGTTTAGCTTATAAAGGTATTAACTTTTATTTATTTATTATTTTGTTATTATTGCTTAATTTATGATTATAAGTGTATTTTAATTTTAGATATATAAAAATTAATAACAGGTTATTCAGGTCATGCATGACCTAATAATAAAAAAAAAAAAAGCTATTAAATGGGTCATTTGTATTGACTTTTATATGACTTGTTAATTAACCGGGTTAATTAAATGTGTTGTGTTATGTTGACCTATTTAATAAACATGCCGAGTTAGGGTTGAAGATTCTTGACACGTTTATTAAATAGGTTGAATTTGGGTCAACCCATATAATTGAATACTCATGGCTCAACATGACATGAACCCGATCCTCAAGCACAAATTGCCACCCTTACCTGTGAGGGTCTGAGATAGTACTCCAAAAAGTTTCCTTGGCCAAATGGAGTGCTCGGCTTAATATTCCTCAGCCAAGTTAGAGAGTGTACGTGTGAGGTTTTGAGAGATTATTGTGTTGAATTTTAATAGAGTAATGCAAAAGAGACAATAAAAATTAATATGTTGATTTTTTTAATGATTGTATTGAGTTCTTAATAGAGTAATGCAAAAGACACAATAAAAATTATTTTTAATGAATTACAAATACCAATAAGTTGTCAAAGTTGAGTTGAATTGTTAAATAAAAATATTGAAAAAATTAAAGACAAAAAAATAATAAATAATAAATTAAAGTATTCTAAGTAATAATAATGAAAGTTCACTTAACACCAATAATTAATCTTAGTAACAATAATTAATAACTTTATTATATATAGTAAGAGACAATAGATGATCTCCAATATGTATTTTTTATTTTTTATTTTGAGAAAGATCTTTTTTTTTTTTTTTTTTTTTTGAGAAAGTATTTTGAGAAAGATCTCCAATATGTAACCTTAACAACAATAATTGACATCTTTGTTATATTAAGAAACAATTTGCCCATTGGACTTATAATTTATACTTTATTATCTTCCTAGTACTATGGACTTTGTGACAAGGAAAATCACGTGTATTGCAAGATTCATTTATAGTTCAAGATTCATCTTTTAAGAGGACTTGTATTAACTTGAAAATTCTTCATTTGGATCATGGGTTACGAGAAAATATCTTAACTTATCATCCTAATGATCAAGATGAAATTAAAAAAAAAAAAAATTATTTACACAAAGATCATTATTAACTTCTTAAACATGAATTTGAATGACGCTCTAGAAAAAATTTATAGAAACGCTACCATATATATATATATATATATCACTCATTTTATTTATTTTGAGTGCAAGATTCATATGTTTTCATTGTACTCTTCTTTGAAAATTACATGTAAGGATGTTCTTAAAAAAAAAAAAAAAACATGTAAAGAAATTTGCACATAGGCTGCGAAAATAGGTCAAAGGCCACAAAGTCTGCGGGATGATACTTTTAAGTCATAAGCCATAAGTGGAATTACTTTGTCATTTGACCGTTCTCTACTTAATTTTAAGAAAAAAATAATTAAAAAAGCAATTATTTGGAAGGTTAAGGAATAATCCCATTAAGGCATTAGCCTCTTTAGCTTGGTTCGGTATTTTTCTCCTCTCGTTTCGTTTATGAGAAAAGTTAATGGATACCTAGAGAATATTAATTTATTTATTTTTAAATAAAAAGATAATTAATTTTTTTGATAAGTTTTTATATTTCTCATAATAATAGTATTAAAATTTTTTAAATGATCTATTAACAAATGTCTGAAGACACATGTTAATAGGACTAAATGATTATTTGTTTATCCATAAATTTTTAAAGTTTTTTTTTTTAAAATTTAGATACAATATTACTTTTATCTGGCAGATAAACAACCAAACCAACCATTTATCCAACCTTTCTCAATATTACTTTTATAACAAATAAACCACCAAAACCAAGCGTTTATCCAACTTTTATCTCTTTTGTATTTTGTAGTAGAAGAAACAATAGAGGTTGTAGAGCATCTATGATTCAAGGAGGAAATGCAATATTAAAAAATCTCTTTATCTATAATTAGGATACCCCTTGGTTGCTTTCTATTTTTATTTTATTTTTATTTAAAGAAAGCTTTCTAATCTTTTTGGTTAGGTGAGTTTGGATACTCAAAGCTATAACCTACAAGATAGGAAAAAAATCATATCCATATAGTACTGCTAGGGCCTTTGGGGCTAGGGGGGGTACCCCACATGGTCCTATTGCCCTACAACGTCAATGATGTTAGCCATAAAACTTTAATCTTCATCCAACTCTTTGTGGGCCCTTCATCTCTACAACACGGTAGAAAAAAGGGCACATTTTTGGTCCCCTCATCTCATCATACCACATCATACCACCCCCTCACAAATTTAAAAAAAAAAAAAAAAAATCATAAATAAAATCATAAAGAGCATGAAAAAAAAAAAAGGGAAAGAAAGAAAACTCTTTCATTATTCTTTGACCGTAGACCAATCATAAAAAAGAAAATTTCTGAAAAGAATTCAGTACGAACACGTGGCATTGACTAACAGAAAAGGCCATCCCTCTCTATCTTTTTGCCAAGTGTCAAAATCAGAGGCCGTGTATACCTAGAAACGGGGTGCAAATATTAACACCCAAAGAAGTTCCTCACCGTTTCGTGCATTTCGAAGAGCGGCGCAAGGCACGCCCTGAGTATCAGGGAAAAAGCCGATCTTAAAGAAACGTTTTAAAAATATCCAAATCTCGTAAATTCATGATTCTGTTTTTTCTTTTTTGTGCAAAGAAGATTTTGTTTTTGTTTTTGTTTTTGTTTTTGTTTTTTTACTTTGCGGCTTTGTGCAACTTGAAAAATCTAATTTGAGTTATGACCATATAACTAGATGGTTGCATTTAATGGAAAATGTAAGGTACAGTGTGTTTATGGTTTGAGTTCTGAAGTAATTAATTGAGAGTAATATCTTTTATGATATCTTATATTTGTGGTTTAAATTTTATATATTTTATTCTTGCTATTTATTTACTAAAAAAAACCTTAAATTATAAAAAATGTTTTTTTCAAAGTCACTTAAGTTGGATGAATCACCATGGAATGAATTATATGTGTATATATATATATATCCTATCATATTTTTTAAAAATAAATACAATAATCGTTTACCATTTTCAAAAAAATATTATTTAATACATTGTTATTTTTTTTAGGCTTTCAATACATTGTTATTGAAATAAAAATTATTATATTTTGAAATTAACATTATTTACATATATATATATATGTTTATAAATAATTTATGTATCTATATCTTATGCAATTATATAAATTTATAGAAACGTTTTTATTAAATTCTTATAATATTGACATGTAAGCTTTTCAAGAACATAATGGTTTCCCATGTTATCTTCTTAATGTGTTTTTCAATTTGGTTTTTGGAATTATAAATAACTAGTTGCTAATTATTGAAAAATACAATAAATTTTAGGCAAAAATGCAATTTTCACTATAAACTTTGCTCAAAACTCATTTTAATCCTTTAAGTTTGAAATTGGTTATTTTAGTTTAATAACTTTATCTCAAAATCATTATAGTCATTTAATTTTGAAAATGATCATTTTAGTCGAGTAACTTTACTCGAAAATCATTTTAATCCTATTAGTTGGTAGTTTTGAGTGATTTTTAGACAAAGTTACTGAACTAAGTGAGTCTTTAAATGATTAAAATGATTTTTGCGCAAAATTAATGGACTAAAATGACCAACTTCAAACTTTAAGGACCAAAATAATTTTTGAACAAAGTTTCTAGACTAAAGTGAT
The DNA here is from genome assembly GCF_002906115.3 of Quercus suber. Taxonomy (NCBI): domain Eukaryota; kingdom Viridiplantae; phylum Streptophyta; class Magnoliopsida; order Fagales; family Fagaceae; genus Quercus; species Quercus suber. The sequence continues at coordinate 13,537 of NW_027069960.1, read as the reverse complement.
TAATTTTAAACTTAAAGGACCAAAATTATTTTCGACCAAATTTGTAGGTGTAAATTTTATTTTTGATATTATATTAAAATATGCCCTAAGAATTTTTAAAAAAGCTGTAACATGGTTAAATTATAACTTTTTTAAAAAGAGATAACATATACAATTAGTCAAAGTTTTATTTTATTTATTAAAACTTATTAATTAAATATATAATCTATATAAATATTTTTTAATTAAAATTTCAGTACATTACATGAATTAGAAACTACATAATTCAAATTTTCAAATAAACAAAACAAATAAGATATATCATTATATGTACTTTAGTTATATGACTTATTTAAAAGATAAATTATTTATTTATGAAATAAAACCCACAAAGAAAATAATTTTCAAATAGTTAGATAAGACATTAAAAAAAGAGTAAAATGCAAAACTGACCTTCTAAATTTCATCATATTTTCATTTCGGTCATTTAACTTTGCTTTTGTTCATTACAGTCCTCTAACTTTCAAGTTTATTCAATTAAGGCATTTTCATCAATTTTTGTTATATGCTATGGCTAATTTTTCAATTTTATAAAATTTTCATCAAAATTTTTAAATTAAAAAATTTAATTAGTGATTGAAAAATATTTTTTAGATTTAAAATAAATTTTTTTTAACAAAAGTTAACGTAAATGCCTTAATTAAATAAATTTGAAATTTAGAAGACTGAAATGAATAAAAACAAAGTTATAGAACTGAAATAAAATCTAAAAAATATTAGAAAATCAATTTTACATTTTAGCCTTTAAAAAAAAAACACTTTGTCCAAATAAGGAAAAAAAAAAACACATTAGCTTAAAAAAAGAAAAAAGAAAAGAAGAAAGAGGCATTGGATGCTTATGTAGGAAAATGTAGTTATGTGAACATAAAAACACGAACACAACACAACAAAACAAAGAAAAAACTGACCGTCCTCTCCTCTCTCTTTCCTTTCTTATATTTTTGCAGTTTCGACTTATACGCTGAGAGACAGACTAGAGGGGTCCTATTTCTCTCTCTCTCTCACACACACACATTTTCTCGAACATATTAAATACATTATTTCTTCTTTGGAAAAACTTCCATTATTAATTAAGCTAATTAATTTATTTTTATCACAAATCCTTCTTCTCTCTCTCTTTGAGGACCTTTTACAGAAACAGAGCTCTGCTATGGCCGCCTAAACTTTCTTCTTCTTCTTCTTCTTTTCTCTGTGTCTGTGTGATTATCGGTTATTTGAAAGGTGAGTTTGGTCTCATTTCTGTTTTTTCTTTACTGATAGCTCTTTTTTTATTTTTTATTTTTATTTTTTTTATGTGTTTCATTCAATTTTGTGATGTTCAACCTCCTTTTTCTTTGGTGCTGTGCTGTGCTGTGTTTGAAATGATAATTAATGCTTGTGGGTTAGATTGATTCTGTGGTTAAAAGTTGTTGAATTGATTTGGTTATGAAATTCATGTCTGATAGGTGGTGAAATTTGTAGGTTTATTTATTTATTTATTTTTGGGGTTTGCCCTTTTGATTTTTCTGAGCTTGGTGTAACTGTCAGAGTTGGATGAAAGGAAATTAACTGATCGAAAAATAAACTTAGTTTAATCTTTTTTTCAAAAAGCTGTTGAATTGGTTTACAAGCTTGCATCTTTATTAATAGCTTAATCAGAAGCTTTTGAGGAAACTCTTTCTAAATACGCATGTGTCTGTATCTATGTATATATACTCACACAAACACTAACTTATGGAGTTGAACTAGAAGGAATTGTGCACACGGTTAGGTTTTTTTATGGACAATTTCACTTATACAAACAACATAGACTTTGTCCAAAATCTTTGGGAGCAGGAAAAATATTTATTGGTGAGTTACACTTACACATCCCGGAATCAATCTCTCCAGGTAAGGTTGCCTACCATTACCAATCACCTATATCGAACTCACTCCACAAAAGTGAGAGCTTTGTGCACTGGCTACAACATTTTATTGGTGACTTACCCATGCACCTACTGTGTTTGGATCCCACACCTCCGTGCCTACCGGTTACACAATCTAAATCTGCAAGAAACAAGTATTTTCGTCCATTTGCCAATGAAATCACAATCTAAACCTGTATTGGGAATTTCTGGGAAGGTTTAAAAAAAGAAAAAAGAAAAAAGAAAGTGTTTCTTTAGCAGTTCTAAAGTGTCTTCATGAGTAAAATCATGAATTACCTTTCATTTCTATGCTCTATGCTGTCTTAAAATAAAGGGTCAATTTAATAATTGCTTGAGAATTTCAGTCTTGCGAAAATCTCTTCTCAGAGTTGTTACCACTGTTGTTTGTTGCTGGGCAAACTATTTGGCTAGTGGCTTCTAGTTCTGGGGGTCAGATTAATATCTTGAATATCAAAGCAAGCTTTGTATTTTTGCAAATATTACTTTTTCATTTAGCTAGTGATTTTTTTTTTTTTAATTTTTAATTTTTATTTTTTATAAGTAATCTAGCTAGTGATTTTGTGTGTCTCAGACTTGGATTATTGTGTTTGTAGGTGGAGGGAAATCTTTAGGATGACTAATAGTGAAGAGACAGGTAGTCCGGGTTGGGGTGCTTCATTCTTCATGCAGACAAGGGAAGATGTTGCAAGAGCTGTTGCTGCGGCAGCTGCTGCTGCCACTGCTTCTCGTTCGCCTCGGCCATCTGTGGTGTTTTCATCAAAAGATGATACTGGGGGTAGCCCAATTGAAAAACTGCAGCGTCAATTCACAAGAGTGCTAAAAGGATTCTCACAGCCTCCTGCAGTGAAAAGTGCAAATTACAATCCGGAAGTTCTGACTAGTCAGAAGCGGCAATGGGCAAGCTGTCAGCTACAATACTTGGTATGCTATTTTGTTTCAGTGGACTCCTCCAAATTCTCCATGGAGGAAGTTCAACAGGCTGTCACTGAAGTGTTTTCCAAGTTTGAGTCTATATAGTTATTCCATCCTGCTTGTTATTTAATTATAGCAGTATGATGACTGATAAAGGCCATTGTTGGTGTTTGCTTTATGTGCTTTGTATCCTTTAATCATCAGACATGTACTATTAAAAATGAAAAACTGTCTGCAGTGTTTCTGTAACATCTCTCCTATTCAAGCGTGCAGGATCATAGGTCTTTAAAGGAGCCAACAAGGCTTTTTGAGAGCATGGTAGTTGTTGGGCTTCATCCTAACTGTGATATTCAAGCACTTCATAGACAATACATTGCCAGAAAGTCTGAAGGTTCTGGAAGATTGCGAAGCGCACTAAGTTCTCAGAATCAATCACGTGTAGAACCAAACATTGAACCTCAGGTTGGGCATTATTCTTGAGAAATATTGAATTCATTTACATTTGGATCTTTGTTTAAGAATTTGATATGATATATACATATATACTTTTTTTCTGTTTTCAGGTCTTATTTGTTTACCCTCCAGAAAAGCAGCTGCCTCTTAAATACAAAGATCTTCTTTCATTTTGCTTCCCTGGAGGCCTGGAGGTTGGGTGTATGCTCGATGGGTCTATTTATTGAATGATCAGTTTGTGTATTTGAAAGTTAGGAACTATGTTTTTTATTTGCTTATGACTTCTAGTTATTTAGCTGTTAAGGATTCATAAAATGTAGCTACGGGTGAAGTTTATTTAGTTGCCATCTTACTGACACAACAAAAATCCTCTTGTGAGTTGTGAATCCATTCAGTTGCCATCTTACTGACCCTCGTAGGCAAGTGTTACCTCCACCCTTTACTAAGGAGCAGTTCTTGGTCTTAGTTCCAGCCATGGGAGTGATGGACTTTTTGGTGGGGGGGGGGGGGAGGTTCTAGCCTATTTTTTCTCTTTGATATAAAACCTGAAAATGAAAAAGGGGTTGTGTATTATTGTCAACAACAAGAAAATATTGTCTTCAACTGTGGTGACTAGTACACTCACACAGTTTTTGTAAGAGTAGAATTTTGGTACAACTGAAACTTCATGTGGGCATGTTTCTTGATGTTTTTAAGAAGTTAAATATCTATATGTCTTTGTACTTAACTGGTTTGATGTTTGAGAGTTTAGTCACTGATTTTGTTTCTTTGTTCATGTATTTTAGTACTCAAAAAGTATATTTTCTTTTTGTTTGTTCATAGAGTAGTGTGAGCTTTTACATGGTGTTTCTAAAACTTGGAGATATGTGATTTCAGGTTCATGCTATTGATAGAACTCCTTCCATGAGTGAGTTGAATGAAATTCTTCTTGGGCAGGTACTTTACTATATGATGTGACAGCTTACCATCATGAGAATTCCTTAATCTTCAGCTAGTTCAAGTTATTTTCTTGTTCCTTTTAATAATTTATATTTACCAAGTTTAATGTTTTTTCCTTACAATTTTGTAGTCTTAATAGCTTCCATTATAACTGAGGAGAAGTTTGATCCTCTATTTCATTGCTTATACTACAGGAACACTTCAAACAAAGTGACCTCTCCTTTGTATTCCGGTTACAGGTAAGATACGGAATGTTATGCCACTTTGTTTTCATCTTCTTGTATGTGTATTGTTTGCCTTTCCATAACAAGAATTCTATTACTCCGTTACCTTATGAAACCTGTTGTTTGACCTGTAAATTTCTGCTTGTTCTTGGGATGAGACAGGTTTCTAGCTACTTCAAATAACGATACTGATCTTGATGTATGGGGCGTTTTAATTCTATGGTTTAGAATTCTGCCTGGATAGCAATATTTTTCTGTAGTTGTAGAATATATATATATATATATATATATTTTTCCCATTGTGCAGTCATCAAGTGTGGTTTTTTGATGATTATTAAACTTGATTGCTCTTTAAGTTACTTTTTAGTATAGCTTATACAATTATGAGCACATTAGTTGGTAATTCAAACAATAGCAGTTTTGTCCATCTTCAATTACTGCATTGATGGTGAACCCCAATTGAGTGCTAAACCCCGTCCCTTTGTCACATACCCATACATACTCTATTTTAGTGCTAAAACTTCAAAATCTGTTTGTTTTGACATGCATCACACTTATTAGTTGTTTACAATCAACCAAAAACTTTGGCCAGTATTGTCCATAATTTCTCAAAGAATTACCCAATTAATGAGTATGTTTTTTAAGAACTGATCAATCTAATGAGTATTGCCAAAGGCCTTGTAGCTTAATTGGCACCCCCCCCCCCCCATGTACAAAGTGCTTAGGGGTCTAGGGGGGGAAAGGGTTCGAGCTGTGGGGTTAGCAGCATTTTGTAATTATTTCTGCAAAAAAAAAAAAAAAAAAAAAAATCTAATGAGTATTGAATGTAGATGAGTTCTGAAACCCCTCTGAAGGTTCCGAAGGAGCTGTAGCCCAATTTGGAGAAAAGGGTGTTATCATCTGAGGAGCCATCAATTCAGTAGAGAATATTTGAGTTCAAATTAATCTTTTATGCCAAGATCATGTGTGCTCCAATTAAGTGGACCAGGTTGCAATCCCCACAGGTTTTGAGATTCTGCCCCAGATTTCCTAGGTGTAACAACCTGCTAGATTCACCAAATGTTATTTATAAGTAAATAAATTTCATTAAAAATTTGCATGTAATCCTACTACATGGGTTGTATACAACGGAAGAGCTATAAATGGGAAAACAAAAAAAATTAATACTTAAAATCGATCTATCTTGGAGCTCTAAAAAATTTGAAGAAGAAGATGAGCTAGCAGCTGACTTCCAATCATACCCCACCTCCAAAAACTACTGATATCTAATTTCCTTCAGAAGTGCATGGATTCCTTTCTCCCCAAATGCTCCACTTTGAACATAAAGGAATTGCTGGAATGCCCTTTCCAACATACCATAGTTCAATCATTGAGCTTGGCGTAGTCCACTCAACCTAAACTTGCAGAGAACAAGAGTCTATAATTCCCAAGCAACATTACAATTTAGAAACATATGATTGACAGACTCCTCCATTTGACTTACACATGCAACACCAATCAGTAATAATTATGCCCAGCTTTCTTAAATTATCAGTTGTTATGAATACCCTTAACACTGGTCCAATTAATTAAGAAAAACACTCTTGGTAGAGCTCTGACTTTCCATATTCTTCTACATGAAAATGGGCTATCACCCCTCACCCCCTAGGCCTTGTACCAACTTTTGACTAGAAAATCATGGCTTTCAAAAGGGAAAAACCACCTTGTTGTCTCCCTCTTCAAAACTCTAATAGCTTATACATCATCCAAGAATTGAGCCATAGATTTTTATTCCCAAGCTTGTACCACTCTAAGAAATAAAGGGTTCCAATAAATACAGTCATATGACTTCCATGTAATCTGTCACCATTGCATCTCTATTCCTAGCAATTATGAATAACTCAGGATACCTATCCTTAAATGTTGTATCACCACACCAAAGATAATACCGAAAACGAGTTCCGGTTCTATCTCGTACCTCAAACCAAACAAATCTAGCAAATCTGGCCTATCTGTTTCTGATTTTTTCTTGGGCGCATTCCATAAGGACCCCCAACAGTATCTGAACACCAGCCTCCCCAAGAAATTCCATATTTGATGCTAGAGTCAGAGACACAGAATTCAAGTGTTGGCTGATATTTTGGGAAATAACTATTAATTTACTAAGGAAGTATGTTTGAAGTTTCTCATTTTGTAATGAATTGGTATATTGAGTTATGTCATTTAAAGATTGTTTGGAGTTGTATTTTATGCCCAAGGAGGAAGAATTCCTTGAAGACAAGCAAGAACCGAGACAATTATGTACTGTTAGTTTTTAGTTTTTATTACCTCTGGTAGGGGTATGCATTTAAATACTTGCTGTATTTGCTGCTTATGTGGCTTATTTGAGCTATAATCTCTGTTTTACTTTAATAGATTTAGATTGTTTGCATGACATGTTTTTCTATTTTCCTTCCAGTTTAATTATGTGATCCATTTCTTTTTTAACTAACGCATACCTGTGCATTTTTTTAATAGGTTGCTGATGATTCAACAATGTATGGATGCTGTGTGTTAGTTGAAGAACTTGTACAAAAGCCCTTTGGATTGCTTTCCATGATTTCAGATAAACAACCTTCTTGCCCACCTTTAAGTCGTCATATATTAACCACAAAGAGATGTTATTGCATTCTCTCGAGGCTTCCCTTCTTCGAATTGCATTTTGGTGTACTGAATAGGTGTGTTTATATACCTATTTGATCAACTTACTTTTGGTTTAAAAATTGCAGTAATAAATATAAAACATATATAAAATATGCATGTACCTAAGGAAGTTTAGCAAATGGATTGAAAAAAGAAAAAGCTGGATTAGCACATGTTGCTGATTGGAAGGTGGAACCACATGTGATATTGATATGAGGCAATGTAGAAAAAAATGGGGAATTTGTCCACTTGTGGTTGTGGTGGGTTAAAGTTTAGGAGGAATCCTGGAAATAGGATTTAGAGTTGTTGAAGAAAGGGTTATAGGGTTGTGTTAGGAATTAAGATGTGAGCTGATGAGTTAATTGATGGCTATTTGGTTGAAGAAAGTATGTAGGGTTTAGGGTTTTGATAGGTAAAAGAAGGGTTTGATTTGGGGTTGAAAGGAAGAAGAAAAGAGAGGCTTTTTTATGGTGTTCAGAGGTTGTATGAACTGTGCCCATGAACAGTTATCTCTACTCTTTACCTATCAAAAAAAAAAAAAAAAAATACAGTACTGCAAGAGAAGAAGAGGACAAGAGAGAACAAAAAGGGGAGAAAAGGACACACAAAGTCTAACATGCCTCTGTGCTCAAAACAATCAATAATTTTATATTTAACTCCTCCTTTGAGCACAAATATATATATAAGGACCTTTTCTTGTACTAGTGGTCCTAGTTTCACTAATAAACAAAAAACCTAACAAAAGACAAAATTGGGCTCAAAGAAAATAAAATTTGAGATACTTAAAATCTCTTAGAAAATTCTTGATTCTATACTATCAAAATACCCTTAATTCATGGGAATAGTAGACCATAACTAATAAAAGAAAAACTCAAATAAATTATAAAAAAAAAAAAAAAATCTCTAAAAGACTCATACATAAACTGTTAAAAATACATGATTTTTACTTCAATTGGACTTCACGTGTGGACCCCATAAAATAATTATTAAATAGGCAAATTTGCAAAGTAATAACAATTCAATCTTCCATTTCTGCATCAGGAGACTTTAAACAGTACATGTTTCCTGAAACTGAGATATAGTTTTGCAGGTGAAATGACATGGTTTGACCTCTTTGTGAGGAGAATATTAAACAGTTCCCCCCCACCCCCCCCCCCCCCTTCCCCTCCTAGTGGCCCTTGCACTTTGGAGAGACTATCATAAGCAACAAAACTTTATTAGGAGCTTCCAAGAATAGGGCATAACCCAAGTACACATGAAGCATACCAATGGAGACCACTCTAAGAGAAAGGAAAAAGGATAAGGAAATAATACAATTTATATTCTGAAGCATCTATCCTAGATTATACCTGAGGCTAGTCTAAGAGGATAAATTGAAACTGAGAATTCTTTTTACATTTTACTCCAGACTGTTGGCTTTGAAAGCCCTCCTATTCCTCTCTGATAATTTTATTCTATATTAAACAAGAAGGCTTCCAAGATGCCAACTGTAAATAACCCAGAAGAAACCAAAGAGCATTATATGCTCCTCCATCTTATCACTATGAAATGGGGAAAGGAGAAATTTGGTTAATATTCATGCTTTGATGGAGTAGATTTTACTTGATTTAGTACTTCCACTTTACTAATCAATGCCAACAATATACTCTTATTTTTCATGTGAACATTGCTCATCTTGACATTTCTTGCTATTTTCCTGTAGCATCTTCACAGAAGAAAGGTTGGAACGGCTAACAAAAGATATTGGTCTTCTAAATCCAGAGTCCCATGAGGATTGTAGGGAGGAAGAAAATTTAGAAGAAAATTCAGATGATGTAATACAGAATCACAGAGTGGAGGACATGCTGCATGGAACAGCAGAAATTTCTGAATTAAGTTTAAGAGAGTCTAAACTTGAAAGAGTTACAGATGATGCAAATCATGAAGAGCATGAAATGCTTGAGGGAGACTTTTGCTTGTTGAAGAAAGGTGTCAATGATAATGTTGTTGTTCCTATAGATCTAGATTCTGAGATGGTATCAGCGAAAAGAGAATCTAGCACTGCAAACCCTGAAGATTGTGATATCTATGTGGATGATTGCTCAGCAAACAAGCAAGTGGTAGAAAGGCGTTTGCCAAATGCTGTCCTGCCACTCCTGCGGTATTATCAGTATGAAAGCTCTGAATCTTCCTCTAGGTATATCTCTATCATTCGGTATATTATGTTATAGGAACAATATCATATTCAGGGTATGTGCTTTGTTCCTTTAAGGGGGACTACAAACTGCAGGAAGCTATGCTTTTTTATTTTTTTCTTTTAATATCTTTACCTTCCCTCCATGATCCTTTGATTTTTTTTTTTTTAATAAATTGGCTGAAGGGTACTGGTAGATTTACAAGTAACGTGAAAAAAATTATCTGATGTTAAGGTGAATGGAGGACATGTAAATGCCTTGTTTTATAGAGTTGCTTGCCTATTTCATGACAAATGTAGGTAATAAAAATGCTGTTATATGTGTGTAAACCATTTTAATGATAGTGAATACAAATTTTGAAGTGCTTATCAAAAAAAAAAAAAAAAAAAAATTTTGAAGTGATGTTCCATGATTGTATGCCATGTGTATGCCTTAATAATAAAAAAGCAGTCATATGATTGTGAGCTGCTTATATATGCCATATATGTATATATAAATATTGTTTAATGCAGTTTTCAGGGTTCTCCTAGTGAAGATAGAAATTTTAGAAGTGATGCTGACGATACTGAGACGGAAGAGGCGTCTTTCTCTGGCCAGGAATATCCCAGTGACCTTGTTGATATTCTTGAATGGGCTAAGGTTCAAACAAGTCATCTTTTTTAAATAGGTCCATTTAAATATTTTTAAGCTGTCTGCTTAAAAATATTTACGAATTTTCCCTGGTTTTCCAGGCAAACAACCATGGGCCATTACAGATCATATGTGAATATTACCGGTTACATTGCCCTGCCAGGGGTTCAACACTTAGGTTTCATCCTTTGGAGCACCTGCATCCTTTGGAATATAATAGACCAGATGAAACAGTTTTACATATTGCTGGCTCAACTATTAATTTGAGATCATGCAGTACGAGTCTAGAGTTTGCTGAGGTAGATTCTGATGAAAACTTTGTGTGTTTGATCTATTTCCTCTTTTGAAATAAAATTATTTCAATTATATATATAACTTTGTAGGATCAGTTGAATTAACCTAACCTTTTTCTGGTGTGGTGATTTTTAGCTAAACTTTTTTCTATAGCAATATTTTTGTTTACTTTCTTTCCACCAGCCTAGGGAAAAAGAGGACCCCCCTTGGGGGGGTGTTAAATATATTACATGTTATTGTAGGCATGATAGGTCATATGAATCTTATTGTCGTCTATTCTTATCAGGCACACGGTGCACTCTTGGTGGAGGAGGAAGCGTCTGCATTATCAGTATGGGCTATTGCATGCATATGTGGCTCCTTACGACTTGAGAATGTAAGTTGATGCCCAGCTATGTATTTTATTATTAGTGCTCCCTGCTACTGATTGCTGTTGATTTTTATTGGTGTTTATGAACTAATATATTTGAACTTTTGCTGGATGATAGTTTTTAGTGTTGTTCATAGCTTGGCGAGTAGTTGCGTCCTGCTCATCTTTTAAACTTATATCTGGAATTGTTCATCACTGTTCTATATATATATATGGATAATAGGTGCAATGTTACCCATCAGGGTGCAATCTAGTGGTTGGAGGCTTGAGAAGAGTTGTAGACCCAGATATCCTGTGGTCGATCCCTACTAGGAGTTCCCCTAGATTACTTGATGCGTGGTTCTAGCGGGTGGATTTGTGTATCTGTGGTTTAGTCCCTAGGGGTGGGTCCAAGGGGCCTTCCCTTGGTGAGGTTCCATGTCATAAAGAAAAAGGTGTAATGTTAATATGAATCGTTGAACATTGAAGTCTTCTGTATACAATTCTAGTCTCTGTTACAATGTTTTCTCAATGTGGCTAATATCCTGTATCTTTAATATTGATTTGTGAGGATCAGTGTAAAATGGTGGTTTCTTCCAGTATCTCAAATTGAATCTATAGTAATTAGAATGTATACATGATGGCTGAAGCATAGGTATTGATTTTCTTTGCACTATGCAGGTCTTAACATTGTTTGCAGCAGCTCTGCTGGAGAAGCAGATTGTGGTTGTTTGTTCCAATCTGGTATGTAATTTGCCTCATGTCATGTTTATAATCTCATGAAGATGTATAGTCTCCACCACATTATTTTGTTTGCTGAGAAATGCAATATTGTTAGTTTAGTCCCACTTTCAAAAAATCTAGGATGTTTATGGGCTGCATATTTATTCATGATGATTATCCTATAACGGTTGAGCTTGGGCAGTTTTCAGAATATACAGGTTTAAAATGTTGCATTTGTGATGTTTTCTTTGACATGTCATCTTTAATGTATTTCATTGCAAAACCCTTTGAGATTATATTTGAATCATTTAGATTTTCATTTGTTTTTATTAGTTTTAAAAAATGCAGCAGAACCTTTGGTGATTATATTGGATTTTTGAAATTCTTTGATGTACAGGGAATCTTATCTGCTTCAGTTTTGTCCATTATCCCTCTAATCCGCCCCTACCAGTGGCAAAGCTTGCTAATGCCGGTATAGGTTTCTTGTGACCTTTGAACATTTTCAAGCGAACTGTAATTTTTAGGATTATTTTAACACTTTTTTTTCTATTAAACTATTCTTTGTGTCTTAATCGTGTGCATCAAAATCCAGGTTTTACCAAATGACATGCTGGACTTTTTGGATGCACCTGTCCCTTACATTGTAAGTGTTCATTAGTTACACTGTAATGTGTCTTATTATACTTAACTTCTTAGAATAATATTAGGAATGGGTTTTTAGACTATAAATGTGCAAGTTTGGTTGTTTTTATTCAGCGTTTCCTTTGTACAATTGCATGCTGCATACTTGATATGGTGAGGAGAACTTAGATCTAGTGTAGGAGAAGGGTTTAAGAGGAAATTCCAACTGCAAACAAGATTAAGGCAAAGAAATAGATAATAGGATTGAAGTTGGAACAATCAAATATCAATTGCTAGTCTCAAAGAGCTCAAGAAAAACATAAGTCTGTAATTTTTATGAATTAGATAAGAAGAAGCTGCCTACAATGACACAAAAGGGGCTATTTATAATAGCCTTATTAACCCTAGAATCCTAGGCCTCTATCTTACATATAACAATTAAATCCTAACCATCCAACTTTATTAAAAGTCCCATGCTAGTCGCATGACCTTTTAAAACTTTTTATTCTTTATCATCTAGCTTAGCTGAGATGTTCATCTAGTATAATTCCTGTATACCTGATGTCTGTTGTTTTTCCTAATAAAACTTTTTATTACTTTCAAAAAAAAAAAAAATGGTAAAGACATAATAATAAATAAAACATAACATAGAGTGATAAAAGACTAGTCTTATAATAACTATGGGCTAGACAAATAAACTATTGGGCCTTCTTTGTTTTGGGCTTAGATGCTCCTGCATCTATATTGTTGGGAAATTTCAGGGTCCTTATGATGGAGATAAATCCAAATGTGTCTTCCAGCCATTATATTAGACATAATTTTTTAGTTAGTACTACTGCTGACATCTGATTGATTCCTATAAGTAATTTTCATCTACAGGTTGGTGTAAAGAACAAAACCAATGAAGTTCAATCAAAGTTGACAAATGTCATTCTACTTGATGTCAACAAGAATCAGGTGTGTAATTTTTTTTCTTTTTCAGAAATTTGATTTGGTTAGATTGATGCTTTTCAAGTTTCTTGTCTTTCTTTTCTGTTTTATTTTTTCCAAAGAATATTGTGGTTGAACAAGGCAGATGATTTATAGAAGATTATAAATATTTTTCTGTTCATTGTTGTCTTTTGTTTCTTTTAAATGATAGGCACTTGTTGCTTGTCAAGCAACTTCAAGGTTCAGATAATTCCTCCTTGGAGGGGGAGAAGAGAAGAAGAAATTATCTGAACCTTGAAGTTGCTTGACAAGCAACTTCAAGGTAGGATGGTGACAAATCACCTAAAAAAAAAGATAATTTCTCCTTGGATGGTTTTACCATAAGATAACAACCTGCTTATGATATGCGTTGGGCAAGATTTGGATAGCATCCTTTCCTTGGGCTTTGAGTTTTGAGGCCCTTGGATCCTGGAGTATGTTCTTTAGTATTTATGGGCATGGAGAGACTTTATTCTGGTTTTCAGTTTAAAAATTATCTGAAATGGTTTGATGCATGAGTGCTCATGGAACCTGATGCAAGGAAAAAGGCACTGTAATATTGGCCAGCAAATTTAAAGGGTCAAAGTCAATTTAAGTGCATGCTTTTCTTTTGCATCATGAAATTTGTATATCACCTTTAGTGAT
>NW_027069959.1:547648-575303 GCF_002906115.3 Quercus suber | reverse complement strand
TGACCGTACTTTTGTCACATTCAATGGTTCTTTTTTTTTTTTTTTTTTTCTACTCACTTTAAGTAGTACCAACATTACATTTATGCAAAACAACCCAACCCCACCAAATTGCCTAATAATCAATGAATATATATAGCAAAAATACTCCTAAAGTCTCTAAAATTACGAAATACCCTTAAATATACTAAAATTAACAAAATGCATTCTAACAATTAAAAATTACCAAAATAACCTTGAAACTCTAAAAAATTATTAGGATATCCTTAAAACCTAAAAAATGACCGAATGACCCTAAAATCTAAAAAACGACTGAAATACCCTCTAAACCTAAAAAATAATCGAAATACCCTTAGATACTAAAAAATAAGACCTAAATGACCATGAAACCTAAAAAATGACTACTAGTGGGTAGTACCAACATCACATGTGATCAAAATGACCCCGAAATGACCTCGAAAACTTTGGAAATGACTGAAATACCCTTCAAACCTAAAAAATGACCAAAATTACATTATGCTTCCATAATAATGTCATAGTTGGATACTTAAATTTGGATTTGGATTTGAATTTAAGATCAATAAAATGTTTTTTCCAATTATTATTTTTCTTAAACCTTATACATTTTAATTTTAGTAACATTTTTTAATAAATACATGAGGTAATGAAAAAGATATTGGGAATCAATTGACAAGATGATGACTAAAAATTTGTCATCACAGCCAACTAAAAAAGTGTCTTGCCAATTGTTGACAACTAAAATGTTCAATATCAACAGAAAGAGAGAACCCAAATGCATTATTTTTTTCACAATATTTAAAATCTCAAATTAAAAAATTGTTTTGAAGTTCTTAATGGCTAAAAAGTTCTATATCAAGAGAGACAATAAAGTATCCAAAACATGTGTCTTTTACACAAAATCCAAAAGAACAAACTAGCACTCAAAGTTTCTCAAAAAAAACTAGCACTCAATTTTTTTTTTTCAATAATTATTTTCTTAAAACCTTTTGCATTTTAAGTTTAGTAACATTTTTAATACATACATGCAACAAACAAAGAAGCCATTGGTTGACTCCTCATATTTTGCAACATAAGCTTTGGAACCTCAACAAATTTCCACATCACCAATATTATTTATTTAAGTTTTATCAAAAAAAAAAAAACCGCCTCTCTACCTCTTTCATTTTCGCATTGCTCAAATGCAAAGCCTTCACCTCCCACCTCTCTCCCTGACGTAGAGGCCTTCACCTCTCACCTTTCTCTTTCTGTCAGTCACCTCAAACCCTTCTTTCTTCATTGTTTTTGTAAGTAGTAGTTTGTGGACAAATAATCACAAACAAGATTCACATTGCAAATCCTTCCATTCATAAGTATGTTTGAATTTATTTTCATTAACTTAGCTAAGCAAGATACAATTTTGAGTATACTTCATAATTTTGAAAGTATAACCATCACAAAAAGGATTGTTGTCCTTGCTCAATTGATTTGCATTTCTCCCAAGTTGATGCTTAGGCCAGTAAACTTTGGTCATTTGAACATATAACCATCACATGGAATATGTTGGTTGCATTTGTAACATGGATGATCTCATAAAGAAAAGTTCATTAGAAATACATACCAATTATGTTCATTAGAAATAAAAAGAGAGAAGTTCATTAGAAATGCTTTTAATCTTTGAACCAAAGGGTCTTGAAAATATATCTTTCAACAAACGTCCAGGATGACATTTCACCTTGGACCTTACTAGTGGTGAGAAATCAGGGTATTCAATTCTATCCCAGGTGTGAGTCACTTTCCCAAGCATATAACAATAATAGAGGAATTGTTCTTAAAAGACAGCATTCATCCATAGTTCTTTCAACTGCACATGTTCATGTTATTATGGGCTCCACCTTATTCTATTTCATGTCCTCCTGGTTACAACTTCCCAAATTGGCAATACAAACTACAGAGAGGCCTACTTGGCCTTGATTTAGCCAACAGTATATAATGCGAAAATTTTAATTTCAAGACCATAAAACATTTGAAGCAATAGTAGAGCTCTATGCACATTAAATATGATTAGCACTACAAATTATTAGGACAAACACAATCCACCATAATCCATGATCATTGACAAACCCACCACAATGGTCCTATAACCATAACTAGTGAACAACACATAGGTGAAAGGAGCTTCTTGGTGGTTAGAATGCTCATTAAAACAAAGTAGAGGAGGAAATCAATAACAGAGCAGAGGTTAACTACACAGGGATCAGCTGCATTCCAACAAAGGATTAGAACGGTGATTTATTGTTTTCAATTAAAGATGAAATGATTTGGGAAAAAAAAAAAAACTATTCAAGCATAATGAGTGCCCTATGACTTTCAAAAATAGCTTGACCTAATACTTAAATTCCACCACTCAAATGAAGAAGAAAATTTAAATTTAGTTATTTTTGTAAACTTTCTAATTGTTACATCTTGACCTAATATAAGTTAGTCATTTTTGTATTTTGTGGATAAGCTCTTAGTTCACAATTTAGTTAGTTATGTAAACTTTCTAATTGTTACATCTTGACCTCCTAAAATTTGATTAAAATAAAAAGGTTAATTTGTTTGTTTTTGGATGGAACTTCACAATTTCATTTCAGTCTAAACATTAAGGAATTCAAATGTAGCAATTGAAAATGTATGGGTAGCGGGTTGAATTAATTGTGATTAAAACCAACTAAATTGGGTACGGAAATTATAAATTTTCCCTTAACAAAATCAACCATCTCATTCTAACAAACAACACCCGATTCTCCACCCTCATCAGGCATCCGTCTTATCGTCTAGCCTCCCTAATACGTCCAAAAGATGCGTACATTTGAATTCCAGCACTATTTGTATGTCCATCTCCAATAATTCATGTTTCACCACATGTGCATTATTGCATTATCCACTTGGTGACCACTCTCTCTCTCTCTCTCTCTCTCTCTCTCTCTCCCGTTTTAGTTTTATATTTTAATTTATTCTACATTTTGGGTAAGTGAGCTACTCAAGGGGCCTAATGGTCCGGGTAATATAAGCCAAGACTAATTTTGGATTGAACGTGAAATATATATGGACCAAATAGCCCACACATCATCTGAAGTTTTTTTAATATTATTTTTTTATTATTATTTTTAGGTGAAGGAGCAAGTTGTTTAAAGACACTAAAATTCTGCCATCCATCAATTACTATTTGGCCATAAATAGCACAGGCATACATATACCACTTGTTGAACCATATAATGGCCACCTAATCAGACTTCAATATTAATAACACTGTGTAATCCTCACATCATTACTAAAATATCTCCATGGATGCTTTATTCATTTTCCTAATTACTGCTTTGGTCACCCACTTTCGAGCACACGTGCACACATCTTCCCAATAAGGGCAAGAAATTGTATTTGCTCCACTAATATTTTCAACTCTTAGTGCCAACATTCAAAATCTTACCTTCCTACTAATAATGATTAAGCAAAGACATTTCTTCTATAAAGTCTTATCCTTAAGTTCAACATTCATATCTGCATCTAATAGAAGAAAGAAGATAAGGCGATCCAAGGTCTTCAACATTGCTTTGTTCATTTGAGTTGTAATTGCATTGTTAAAATATATTTTAATCTTGGTTTGGTAACTTTTAACTGCTCATAAAATTCACTTATTGATTTTAAGTGTAGGTTAATTATGAAGACAATACTTGTATTTGTCTGTGGATTACTCTTGATTTGTATTCAAGGTGACGCCAAAAGGTTTCTCTTAGAAGAGGTGACCAATGGTGCAACTAACGTAAAGCCAACCAATCAACCTGAGAAGTCAAGCACAAAGGGCAATCTACTATCAGAATCAGTGCCAACAGTTGATGCCAATAACAAGAACAAGGATAGCAACATTTCCAGTGAAGATAACAATAGTGAGGATGAAAAGAATGAGAGCTATGGAAGTTATGGTAATCCTTTAGGATCATCAACTGAGAGACACTATAATTATATAACTGCATGCCAGCCTTATCGAGAAAATTGTTAATCTTTCCATGAAGAAGTTGGTGTGAATTAATATGTCAACTTTCGTAAAAAAATGAATATAGTGTGGAAAAAATTTCACACTAGGTTTGATCACATCTTTGATGTGTTCAGTTTATAAGTAAATAATTTCATATGTGATTTGCAACCCTCTATCAATGGTTTGTCATGGTTGTATGGCTTCCAGGCCCAGTAACTTTGTGTTAAGCACAATATAGAAACAAAACCATGGCTTGTATGGTTTGGTGTGACATAGTATGTAGGGATGGTAAATAAAAAGAAATATTTAGATCATTTTCTGTCTTGTTAGAAATACTGAATAATTATATTGTATTTTTTAGTGAAAGAATATATATGAGTACCTTTATATAGGAGGTATATGAGTGCAGTACAAGTAAGAGAATAGTACAAGAATGTGTACAATACAAGTAATCTAGTTGGGCCTAAAGTCTACAACACTGTACACGTTAACAACCCTCCTCAAACTCAAGGTGAATGTGAGACCAACTTGAGGTTGTCAACCAAAATACGAAGGCGTCCCTTAGGATGTGACTTGGTGAAGATATCTGCAAGTTGATCTTTAGAGGAGACTGAAATCAACTTGAGAGCACCGTGGACAAGATGATAACGGATAAAATGACAATCGATCTCGATGTGTTTAGTCCGTTCATAGAAGACATCATTGTGAGCAATATGAATGGCACTCTGGTTGTCACAATAAAGAGGAGTAGCAGATGATGTAGACACACCTAAGTCTTTGAGAAGACATCGTAGCTAAAGGAGCTTAGATGTGATATCAGCAAGGGCACGATATTCTGCTTTAGTATTGGAGCGGGCCACATGAGTTTGTTTCTTACTTCGCCAATAAATCAGAGAAGAAACCAATAACCAGTGCTGGACTTGCAATCAGTGCGATCTCCTGCCTAATCAGCATCAGAAAATGCACGAAGAATAAGAGGAGACTGAGCAGAGTAGAAAAGACCATGGAAGAGAATGCCCTTTAGGTATTAAAGAATGCGCAGAACAGTAGCATAATGAGTCGATCGTGGAGTAAATAGATACTGGCTCACTTGGTGAACAATATAGGAAATGTCTAGACGAGTGACAGTGAGATAAACTAGGCTGTCAACCAAGCATCTGTAAAGAGAGGGATTAGACAATGGTTTCCCCCCTAAGGGAGTCAGATGCGCATTAAACTCAACTAGAGTGTCAACAGTCTTGCTATCAATGAGTCTAGCTCGAGAAAAGAGTTCAGAGGCATACTTGGCTTGAGTAATACAAAATCCATCTGTAGAATGAGTGATTTCAAGACCCAAGAAGTAGCTGAGATGTCCAAGATCTTTCATCTCAAATTGCTGATTGAGAAAATCCTTGAGTTCTTGAATGCCACTAAACTCATCACTAGTTATGATCATATCATCCACATACAGGAGAAGTAAAATAGTGCCTTTGTTAGTGCGATGAAGAAATAAGGCAGAATCATAATAACTGGTCATGTAATCCAAGCGAGAGATGGTAGAGCTAACTTTAGAAAACCAAGCTCGTGGAGCTTGTTTAAGGCCATAAAGAGCACGTCGAAGGTGATAAACCTTATTTGAGTCAATAGAGAGACCAGGAGGAGGTTGCATATAAACTTCTTCACTTAAATCCCCATTAAGAAATGCATTTTTAACATCCATCTGAAAAAGGTCCCATTTACTGGCAGCAGCAACAACTAAGAGGGCACGAACAGATGAGATACAAGCAACCGGAGCAAATGTCTCTTCATAATCAATCCCATACTCTTGTGTAAAACCTTTTGCAACAAGACAAGATTTGTAGTGCTCAATGGACCTATTAGTGCGAGTCTTAATCTTGTAGATCCATTTACAACTAACCACAGATTTCCTAAGGGGGAGTGTCACCAAATCCCAAGTATGATTTTTAAATAATGCATCAAGTTCCTCTTTCATTGCAATATGTCATAAAGGGTTAGTGGAAGCCTCACGATAGGTGTGAGGCTCGTGTGGTGTAACAAGAGTAGTGTAACAATGATAATCAAGTAAATGTACAGGAATGGATCTTACCCGAGTTGAGTGATGAGGTGGAATGTCTTGTGCAAGATCTTCAAGCAGAGCAAGAGCAGGAGACCCAAGCTCAAGGTTGGGGTTGGGTAGCTCGTCTTCGACCTATTCATCTTCCACCTGTTTATTAAATGGTGAACTAGGAAAAGGATCAATGATATTTGGTGGTTGGACAGAGAAGTCTACAAGAGAATTAGGAGCAATTACAGGAGGATCAAGAGCAGCTACAGAAGGAATATATGCCTCATCTGGAAAAATATCTAAGATAGAGGAGGAAGATAGGAAGGCATGGAAGTGAGAGAGCTCGACAAAGAGGCAATGTTCCTAAAAGGCAACATTGCAGAAGATAGGAAGACGATGAGAGACAGGATCATAACACCGATATCCCTTTTAAGTTTCGCCATAGCCAAGAAAACAACAAAGCCTTGACCTAGGCTTAAGTTTGTTATGCTCATGTGGTTGAAGAAGAATGAAACAAGTAGAATTGAAGGAGCGAAGGTGGTGATAGTCTGGAGGTGACCCAAAAATGCGCTCATATGGAGTTTGATTTTGGATAACAGGGCTTGGAATGCAATTAATAGCATGAACATCATGAAGAGCAGCTTCGCCCAAAAAGGAGTAGGAACTTTGGCAGAGAGAAGAAAAGCACAAACAGTGTCAAGAATATGACGAAGTTTTCGTTTGGCTCTACCATTTTGCTGAGAGGTACCAGGACAAGTTAGTTGATAAACAGTGCCATAGGAATGCAAAACAGCTTGGAAAGCATATTGAGTGTATTCAAGAGCATTGTCAGATTGAAAAATTTTGATGTGTTTGGAAAACTGAGTTTCAACTACTTTTGCAAAATTAGAATATACTTGTAATAATTCAGAACGATGTGTCATATTAAAAATCCAGCTATAGCGAGAGTAATCATCAACAAAGACAACAAAATATCGAGACCCACCATTACTAGAGACAGAGAAAAGCCCCCAAACATCAGAATAAATAAGGTCAAAGATATCAGTAGGTATTGATTCACTAGTATTGAAAGGCAAAACTGGTTGTTTTCCTAACTGACATGAAACACAATCAAAATTTTCTGTAGACACTGAACCTAACAAATCTCTAGAAGCCAATTGTTGTACCCAAGAGGAAGATGCGTGACTAAGTCAAGCATGCCAAAGTGCAAGAGAAGGAATTGAAGAAACTATAGCAACTGTAGCAACAGAAACAGGAGCAGTAAGTGGAAGACGAAGGTTGTCCACGAGAAACATATGCCTAACTCTGGGACCGGTCCCAAGCTCTTATCCTGTCATCGAATCTTGCACAATACACCCAGAATAATCAAATATAATGCGATAACCCAACTCAGCTAATTGTCCCACAAAAAATAAATTGTAAGAAAGGTCAGGAACATTAAAGACCCTAGGAACCGAGAGGTTGGAGGTTGAAACAGAACCTATATTATGACTAGACATTGTGGAACCATTTGCTGTGCGAATATTAAGAGGGTGTGGTACAGGTTTGAGTTTAGAAAATAAGGACGAGTGAGTTTCATATGATTGCTACAAGCGAAATCCATAAGCCAAGAGGAAGGAGACATACCAAATAAAGTTGAGAGAGAAGAGGAATAAAATGCATTACCAACCATACGAATGACATTGGCGATGATGTTTTTAAGGTCATCTGTGGACATGGTGAAAGTGCATCCTGAAGATTTAGACTGTGTAGAGATGGGAGCCATTGGCTGGACACTCTTAGTGTTAGAAACAATAGCAGCAGAAATTAAAACAGTTGATTTGTTGCAAAGATAGCAAGTCTCAATATTGTGGCCAAAAAGTTTGCAAAAATTGCAAAAACGTTTGCTAGATTGTCGGCTACAATTATTGCAACAAGAAGAAGACTTGTCTTTATTCTTTATTTAGAAGCAAAATATGCAAAAACGGACTGTAAAAATGAAATCTACACAAAAAACTAGGTAAGGAGTACCTAGACTGCAAAAGTTAACCCTGGAGAAAAGTTAACGACAAAGTCAACCTTAATCAAAGTCAATGCTGGTCAACGGTCGGTCAACGACGACATCAGCTGACGTGGCTAGTGACGTCAACAGAGGACTGGATGATGACGTCAGCCCTAGCTGACGTGGTAGTGATGATGTCACTTGATGACATCAGACGAAGCAGAAGTGGCGCATGAGGTGCATGACTGAGGCACAGCTTCTTTGGGTGGCACGTGAGGGCACGTGTAGCTTCCAATGACTGTGAGACTTCCATAATTTAGTAGATCGAGGGGAGATGATCACTGTGGTGCCTCCAAAAAATTTATCGGAGCAAGAATGCATGGCAAAGACAGTGAGTGTAGTGGTCTATGTGGTGCACGACTCCTCAACAACGGCAGTTACAGGTCTAAAACCCAAGGACGACGGCTGGAAGACGTCAGAGGTTTTACGGCAAAAGGCTGCGGTGACCACTGCGACGGCAGATGTGATGAGAATGGAGTAGCATTAATAAAGACAAGACTTTTAAGAAAATGTCAGAGTAGTGGCTCTGATACCATGTAAAAAATACTGAATAATTGCATTATATTTCTCAGTGAAAGAATATACATGATTGCCTTTATATAGGAGGCATATGAGTGCAGTACAAGTAAGAGTGTAGTACAAGAATATGTGCTATGCAAGTAATCTAGTTGGGCCTAAAGCCCATAACACTATACACGTTAACATGTCTAAAAGGTAACATAACTTGAAAGGCCATATATATGGATTTTGTTATCAGTAGCTGGAAGTGCCTCGAGAGACTCAAGGTGCATTAAAATTGTTTTTTCCGATTAAAGTAACATTCTTCTCTGTGACAAATGAAAATGATTGGAATGCAAATTAAAATCTCAGAGACTTTAAAGTAGCAGAATTCCCCCTTCCAATCAAGTGAATTATTAGAGTCTTAGTTAAGATGAAACCTTATAGAAAAGAAATGCTAGATCTTTTGATACCACTACCATGGAATGTGTAGAATACTCTCTGAAATGAAAAGGAATAAGACTATGTACAAAGAATAATTTACGGTTGTCAAAGTTTATATGCCAACTTGACCCTTTTTAAACTTGTTTAGATATTCCTAACCAAAAAAATCCAGAAGGGTAATTATTTCAGCTTCAATATAACCTCCTAATTTCTGTCCATACTCATGGGATTCCAAGAGTCGCATGATGATCATTTCACTCATAATGAAGACATTACTTGCCTTCAACAATTGTACATAAGCTCTGACAAGTAAAATTGTCCAGGCTGTTTTAATAAGACATCATTCCAAAGTTTTGCAGCACCATTATTAGCTGTCCTATTCAAAAGCAATCTAGGAAATTACTAACTAAATCCAAAACTTGATTATACATGCCCCCAAAAAAATTGTTCTTTATTCAATTATCTTCCTGGAAATAACTTGCAACACAATACACACTGTGTAATTGCTTCCCACTATTCCATATATTCATGCACAAATCAACATGTTCATGTATGTATAAACTAATACCTGGCAGGCCCAAGTAGTTTGTCGGAACATTAACCTCGTCTAAATCAAGGTTTCTCTTGTTGAACTGCACAGGCAAGCAATGATATACATGTCTACTCCAAGAGTATAGTCTTCATGTTTTAAAAGTTAGTTTTGTCTCTATAAATATCAGATTTAGATCCCATGCAATTCCTAGGATATTGCATGGGATGCAATAGCATCTCAATAGCAGAGATTGAGAGTTAAAGAATTACCTTTTAATCTCAGCCCTTGATTAAAAGCTAACAGGTTAAAAAGTTAGAAACTTTTCTAATAGGATATTTCATGGGATGCAATAGCATCTCAATGGTAGAGATTGAGAGTTAAAGAATTGCATTTTAATCTCATCCCTTGAATTAGAAAAGCTAACTGGTTAAAAAGTTAAAAACTTTTCTAATCCAAGGACTGAGATTAAAAGTTAATTTTTTTTTTAACTCTCAATCTCAGCCATTAAAGGCTATTGCACGGGATCTTAATCCAACATTATCAACATGCCACCCAGTTTGGCAGGAACTTAGAACTATAGTGTCATTTCTTAGTTGAATTCTTCTCTATCAACATGCCCTCAAGTTTGGCAGGAATTTAGATTTCAACAAAATCTTCTTTTTCAATCTTAAGAGAATACCGTCTCCATTTGAAACTGTTGGTTCTGTTCCGTTTGTTGGAGGTTTGGATCAAACTTTCCATTACTAACCTGTGTTGTCTTTGTTTCCTCACCACATTAACACCCTCAACTTTCTTAAGGAGGCCTTACCAATAATCCTTGCATGAAAATCTTCCATTTTTGAAATGAGGAGGGTGCACAAATTCCCTCACAATTATCTCTCAGTTGTAAACTTTGAAATGAACTTTGTGACTATATGGCAGTCCTCACACACCCTCAAATTATTCACAATACAGATGGTTGTTCTCGGTGTTGTGTTAAGTAGTCTGAAACCAATTGCAAGCTTCTCACTATGGGATTGAAGTGCATTCCTTATCCTCTTCAATGTCAATCAAAACTTGGGAGTTGTTTTGTGAATAACCTTCCATATGTTGTCTCTCAAAGATCCTTTTAGCATTAAGCAGATTGCTTATTTTGTGTACGTAATATGTGAACCATCACCTGTGCCATCAAACTTTATCATGCTACTCCCAGGAGTAGTCTTTATCCCTCTCTCCTTCAATAATTTTTTAATTTTCACAACATCATCCCATCTCCCAGCCTTTGTTCATAGAACCCAAAACTGCTAGACCTTCATCAACCATTCCCAATATAGAACAAGCATTTAAAACACCCACAAAAGTTATTCCATCAGGCTTCAAATTTTCCCTTTGCATCTTGGAGAATAACTCAATTGCATCCTCAGCTTCGACATGCATAGCAAGCCCACCTATCATGGCATTCCAAGTAAAGACTTCTTGCAGTTTCATCTTCTAAAAAACCTTCCATGCCATATTAAGACGCCCACATTTGGCGGACAGATCCACCAAAGCAGTCCCTAGAACTACATGCAAGGGCATGAAATCCCTTTCAACATAAGCATGAATCCACCTTCCTTATCAAGTGCCCCCACATGGGCACAGGCAGTTAGCACACTTGATAAGACAAATTTTCTTGGCCTAATTTTTTTCTCTTTGCTTTTTATTATAGACTTCCTAGGCCTCCATGAAATACCCTCCTTTTATAGAACCATTTATAATAGCAGTCCAAGATATTTCATCCCTTTTTTCCTTTTCATCGAACAATTTCCTATCCACTTCAATCATATCACATTTAGCTAAACCATTGATCATTGCATTCCAAGAGCCAATATTCTTATCTGGCATATGCTCAAATAATTCTTTAGCAGCTTTCACATCCCCACATTTCGAGTATTCCAACAAATAACATCAAAGTCTGCACCCTGATCAAGCATTCATCACACCTCCCTAACACATCCAAAAGATGCGTACATTTGAATTCCAGCACTTTTTATGTATGCATCTTCACTAAGGCCCTGGTTCAACAAATTTGAATAAAATTTCAAGCATTCTTGAATGGCACAAGCAATGGTGGAAGCATTGAACAGAGTAGGATATGTAAACTTATTAGGTCCTAGAATTTGCCAATACTATTCTATGATAAAATGAAATAGCCTCAATTAGTTCATTGTTCTCTAGACATCCTTTGATCACAATATTCCATACAAAACATTGGGATTCAGGACATAATCAAAGACCTTCAAAGCAAAGCCAAAGTTATTGAAATGAGGATTTGCAGGGCATTTTATTAAGGTGTCAGCTATATGATGGTCTTGAATGTGGCCACTCCTTAGTATAATGCAATGATCTAGCTTTAGATGGTGCAAAGAAGTGCAGCACTTTGTGTTTAACAAGTTTATGATTGTTTTCTGGGAGAGTTTGGAGGTGGGTGTGCTTTTGTGGTTGTCATTGTTGTGCTCATCTTTCCTTTGCTATCGAGTATTGGCTAAGACACAAAATATGGATGTCAGGCCACATTTTGTATTGTTGGCGAGCATTTGGTCCACATATGATTGGCTGCTTCCATGACCATGTGGCACGTGTTAAAGGATTTTTGAATCCATCCTTCTACATAATTCCAAATTTTATAACTTGGGACATGAAACATACATGAGATAAACATTAATGGGTTTTACTATTTTCACAAAATGTTTGAGATAGTTTTCTGTCAGAGACTCAGAGTTTATGTTTAGACACCTCAATGAAGAAAACTGTTTAAGAAAATACTGTTTAATCACCTTGCACATTAAAATTGAAGAAAAAATGAACTGAGCCAACATCCCTTGATACTTTGTGACCGCTTGGCCGGATAGAAATGAGGTATAACAGACAACAAAGACTTTCCTTGAAGTCAGAGTTCATCAGAAGTCAAACGTGCAAGAAGTTTAGAAAGTAGAAAAGAACTGGTAGAAATCATTTGAGCCAATATACGGAATCACGTGAAATTTGGTGACTTAAAGGAAATCGTTATGAGGATCAAAACTCATTGCCTTATGGTCACAACCTATGCTGCTTGTTGGTCAAATTCTTTCATTTTGGCCTTTAATTATTCACTTTTACTATTTTTATTTTTTATATTTATTATAAATTTCAATTTTAAATTCAAAATAAGGTCCCTTCTGTTTTGGGACATTTCCTAGAGCCTGTCGAATCTGAATTTGAATTTGAATTTGTAATTTTCTCAATTTTGGATTTTTAGGTGATAACTATTCCTCTTAGGTGAAGGAGCAAGTTGTTTACGATTTGACAAAAGCCAGATAAATTCTAGGATGATTAATTAGATTCATGACATTATAATCCTATCCTTCAGACACTATTGGACCATGAATAGCACAAGTACACACATAGTGATGATAAACTGTATGCTACATATACCACTTACTTGTGGAACCCTATAAATGCAACACAATCAGACGACAACAGTAATACACCATGTAATTCTCACACCATCACTGAAAATCTCCACTGATTATTTACACATTTTCATAGTTAGTACTTTGGCTGTCAACTTTCGAGCACGCGTGCACAGGTCTTCCCAATAAGGGCATGAAATTGCGTTTGCTCCACTAAATTTTCAACTATTACTGCCTGCATTCAAAATTTTACTTTCCTACTAATCATGACTAAGCAAAGACATTTCTTCTATAAATTCTTGTCCTTGAGTTCAATATTCATCGTCTGCATCTAATAGAAACAGAGAAAGAAGAAAAGGTGCTCCAATATATGTATTTTATAATTAGGACCTTTTATTTTTACAATTTTGGTCTTTTGCTCGTCAGATTAAGAGAATTAGGAATTCTTGTACTATGCTAGATATATTTAGAGAGAGAGAGAGAGAGAGAGAGAGAGAGAGAGAGCTTAATTTTTATGGTATTCCATCTTATAGTGCAAAGCTCCATAGGTTGCCCTTGAATTTGTTAGAGGTTTTTCCTTCTCCCTCTCTTTATCTCTTTGGCTAGAAGACTTGTGTGAAAGTTTGGTCTTTGATTATTTCACGTGAAATTTGGTGACTTAAAGGAAATCGTTATGAGGATCAAAACTCATTGCCTTATGGTCACAACCTATGCTGCTTGTTGGTCAAATTCTTTCATTTTGGCCTTTAATTATTCACTTTTACTATTTTTATTTTTTATATTTATTATAAATTTCAATTTTAAATTCAAAATAAGGTCCCTTCTGTTTTGGGACATTTCCTAGAGCCTGTCGAATCTGAATTTGAATTTGAATTTGTAATTTTCTCAATTTTGGATTTTTAGGTGATAACTATTCCTCTTAGGTGAAGGAGCAAGTTGTTTACGATTTGACAAAAGCCAGATAAATTCTAGGATGATTAATTAGATTCATGACATTATAATCCTATCCTTCAGACACTATTGGACCATGAATAGCACAAGTACACACATAGCGATGATAAACTGTATGCTACATATACCACTTACTTGTGGAACCCTATAAATGCAACACAATTAGACGACAACAGTAATACACCATGTAATTCTCACACCATCACTGAAAATCTCCACTGATTATTTACACATTTTCATAGTTAGTACTTTGGCTGTCAACTTTCGAGCACGCGTGCACAGGTCTTCCCAATAAGGGCATGAAATTGCGTTTGCTCCACTAAATTTTCAACTATTACTGCCTGCATTCAAAATTTTACTTTCCTACTAATCATGACTAAGCAAAGACATTTCTTCTATAAATTCTTGTCCTTGAGTTCAACATTCATCGTCTGCATCTAATAGAAACAGAGAAAGAAGAAAAGGTGCTCCAATATATGTATTTTATAATTAGGACCTTTTATTTTTACAATTTTGGTCTTTTGCTCGTCAGATTAAGAGAATTAGGAATTCTTGTACTATGCTAGATATATTTAGAGAGAGAGAGAGAGAGAGAGAGAGAGAGAGAGAGCTTAATTTTTATGGTATTCCATCTTATAGTGCAAAGCTCCATAGGTTGCCCTTGAATTTGTTAGAGGTTTTTCCTTCTCCCTCTCTTTATCTCTTTGGCTAGAAGACTTGTGTGAAAGTTTGGTCTTTGATTATTTATGGTTTAATTGTTTAAAATATTTTCTAGGTGGAATATCCTCTTCTCAAGTTGTTAGATTAAAGTAATGTGGGTATGATCTCAACCTATCTGCCCAAGTACTGAAGTACATATGGTTGAATACATTCTCTACTTAAATTGGTAAGGTATTGTACATTCATTTAGTGCTAATATTCAATCATATTATGCTAGCTGGTCAAGTATTATAGTCTCTTTGACAATATATGGAAGGTTAAATTTAAGGTAACGGACCTTGGCCTTGTGCTTTGATCTTATCTATAATTTGAGGCAATAGGCAAATAAATACTATTAGACAAATTAATTATGCATTTGGAGTTGTAATGGGATTTTGATAATCTGAATCAATTTTATTATTATTTTTTTCATTGTAAAAGTAAAATCAAAATGTTGAACATTCAAATAAAAAATTTATAAATTTTTTACTCATCTTCTCTCTCTCTCTCTCTCTCTCTCTCTCTAAAAATTTGGACTAAAATAAAAGCATTATAGTTTAATATAAGTTAGTAATTTTTGTATTTTGTGGATAAACTCTTAGTTCACAATTTAGTTATGTAAACTTTCTAATTGTTACATCTTGACCTCCTAAAATTTAATTAAAATAAAATGGTTAATTTGTCTTTGGATGGAACTTCACAATTTCATTTTACTCTAAACATAAAGGAATTCAAATGTAGCAATTGAAAATGTATAGGTACCGTAATGGGTTGAATTAATTGTGATTAAAACCAACTAAATTGGGTAAGGAAATTATAAATTTTCCCTTTACAAAAAACGAATGAGGTACAGTCCTAGAAAGGATTTCATCAACACCAAAGCAATTAATTAAAATGGTTATTACATTAATCAGTGATATCACGAAGCTAGGTTCATATGTAAGAGCGCCCAAGTAGATTCAGTTCTTAAAGAGCTGGGGCATGTCTATCTATATATACGTGAGTAGCGAGCTTGCCACTGGAAGTCAAGACTTACATATTACATGGTATGATCAGAACAAGTCAAGTTTGAGCCAGTATTGTTGGTTGTTGATCAAGTAATTAAGGAATATTGAAATGTAGTTGATACTAGCTATCAGTACCATATATGTTAGACCATCAAAGCTTCCTGAACCCCAGAAGTCCCAAGAATGCTAGATAAATGGCAGCTTTGTCTGATACTGTCCTCTTTTTTTTTTTTTTTCCTCTTGTTAGACATGAAACTTACTACATTCTAGCTAGCTTGATATTCATTTGACGTATATTTTATCTTATAAAAAAAGAAAAAAGAAAAAAAGGAGGGACTTGGGAATGACAAGAAGTACTCATTTCAATCTTCATATTTTAGCTTTCCTAATCCATTATGAGAGAGAGAGAGAGAGAGAGAGAGATGAGGAGGGAGGACTCTTGAATGATAAGTGATACTAGTAATCATTTCAATTTATGTGTGTGGATCCCTAGGCATCAATGACGATCATTGTCATTAAAATTGGAAATTAGTTGAGCTTGAGCTTTTCACTGAACAATATCACATGTTTAAGTTTGGTTCACTTTCTTGTTGAGTAAGCTCAATTTTATTCATAAGCGACTTTATTAACTTATTTTTTTCCATATATAGTGAAACCATAACTAAAACTTTTAATTCCTTCACAAATTTATGAATTTTCACTACAAAAAGACTTTTTTTTTTTTAATCAATAAACTAAAAATAATAATTTGATATCATATAAACCTATTTACCAGCTTATACAATCCGATAACAAATCTATATAAATATATTTTTAGACAAATATACATATAAAGATATAATAGTTAAGTCAAGTTACTTTCACCAGCTTGTTCACGAATACATATTATGTAACTTAGCTCTTTATAAAGCTTAGCTTATTTGTCAAATAAACAAACATGAATAAGCCTTTTCATAGGTTGAGTTTAAGTTGTTTATAATTAGCTTGCTTCATTCATAACCCTAATTGTCTTATTGCATTTAATGCAAATGTGACAATAGGTAGGGGAACTAAATGTGAATATGAAAGAGACAAAAAGACTAATGTTGTAAAATTTGAATTATTTTTTATGATTTGTGACACACCAATTTATAAGAATTATATTATAAATTTTGTAATATATTTAATTTTGTTCACGAATACACCAATTTATAAGACTTATATTATAAATTTTGAATTTGAAATAACAAAACCAATCACCACATTTATTTTGCCATACACAGCTATTTTAGTTTAGACCATACAACCCAGAAGATGCATGTTTTACAATTAACAACAAAAGAAATTGAGAGGAAAAAATAGAGTGAGAGAGAGAGAACCCACTGGTTATTGAGGTACATCAAATGGAACAAAGAACAGACTAAACACTATGATGAATGAAGAACAGGGATGAAAGCAGACCCTAACGAGTCATGCCTGGTGGAGGAACCGGAGGTGCTGTGGTTCCGCTTTTCATTTTCTGAGCATTGACTGTCCAACCTTTACCGCCAAAAAAAAGAACAAAAAAGATTAAAATAATGAATAAAAGATGATGGATTATTCATTGTTATGGTTGTAAATGGAGGTAATTGTATTTGTACATACCTAAGGAAGGGTCGAGTCCACGGTTTTTGAGCTCGCGGTACTCTTGACAAAGAGCACAACAAAAGCAGAAGTGATGGACACAGCAATCCCCGCAGGGTTCTGGTGGCAAGGAATAGAGGCCTCTCAGTTTGGCTCGGTAAGTGCATGCATATAAACATGCGCCAAAAACATGGGCAAGCATCACATAGTTTCGAGCTGCGCTAAAACAAGCTGCCATGCACACACAAGAAACAACAGCATATATAATTAATTACTCCATGAGCTTGAACTTATTTTAACTTAAAGCACAAATGTTCTTTAATTTGTTACTTCATGTAGTATATCACAAAACAATAAGTAGAATTTGCTTAATTACATGTTCGTCCCTGGTCCACTATCTCTGCAATGCGGCCAAAGGTGATGAGGGGGCAGCAGCAGGTAACCCAACCTTGAGGGGAAAGAAAACAATAGAATTTGTTAATAAATATTTGCATCTAGTTTTTTCTTTCTTTGATTGGTTTGTTGTAGAGTAAGATGTACCAAATTAATATTAATGTTCGATAAATATGGCACACTTCATATCATAT
Organism: Quercus suber; assembly: GCF_002906115.3. NCBI lineage: Eukaryota > Viridiplantae > Streptophyta > Magnoliopsida > Fagales > Fagaceae > Quercus > Quercus suber. Next base: position 557,476 of record NW_027069959.1, on the reverse strand, counting down.
ATATTTACTAAATTTTGGTTACATGTTATGCGCCATTATAAGTTATTAAAAACACTCCAGCATGGAAATTTGCAAATTATGCATGTTGCACCCCAAATATTAAAAACACTATTTTGATAGATGGTTTTTTTTTTTTTTTCATTTGAAATAGAACAAATAGAGAATTTCCTTACAATTGGAGAGATCTTCAAAGCAACCACAAAGACCAGTGGACCATTTCCCCTCAGGTGGAGAAGTGTACGGAGCTGGTTTGGAGTTCTTATTATTGGGACACATTTTAGAGATGGAAAGAAAAGATATCAGCACGAAGAGGATGTCAATTACAGAGCACTATACTACTACTGTATTTGCACAATAGTACCCAATGGTGAGTTCACTTCTTATACTGCAAAGCTGCATAGGTTTCCCTTGACTTTGTGAGAGGCTCTCTCTCTCTCTCTCCAGAAGACTTTGTAAGAGTTTGGTCTTTGATTATTAATGGTTAAATTGTTTAAATAGTTTCTAGGTGGAATATTCTCTTCTCAAGTTGTTAGATTAAAGTAATATTAATTGACTGTTTCAAAAAATGCAAGGCTGGATAGATGTTTTATTTTCCTTCTCCCTATGTGTGCGTTGCGTCTGGCAAAGGGTATGATCTCAACCTATCAGCCTAATTAAGTACATATGGTTGAAGACATTCTCTTCTTAATTAAATAGCTAAGGTAGTGTACATTTAGTGCTAATTTTCAATGATATTATGTTGTTCAAGTATTACAGTGGTCTCTTTGACAATGGAAGGGAAAGGAAACGGACAATTAATTGTGATTTGATCTTAATTATTTGAGGCAATAGGCAAATACTATTGGTCAAATTAATTATACATGCATTTGGGGCTGTAATGGGATTTTGATAATCTGAATCCCAATTTTATTTTATTTTTTCTTTTGTAAAAGTAAATTAAAACGTTGAACATTCAAATCTATTTCTGGAGAAAAGTTCAAACCATTCAAATCTATTACAGAGCAAGTATGTCAATTACGTTGAACATTCAAATCTATTACATGGTATGAGAACAAGTATGGTTTGAACTGAAGTCGATCTTCCTTTAATTATTGGTTGAGAGCCAGAAGTACGTGTTCGTTGTAAATCAAGTAATTAAGGAAGATTGAAATGTAGTTGATATATACTATCCTAGTACTGTTGGACCATCAAAGCTTCCTCAACTCCAGAAGTAAATTAAAACGTTGCCTACGACAGCACACCATTGCTGTTTTTCCTATTTTGTTTTTTCTGCTCTAATTTGTCGTGGCCATTCTTTTGGCATTGTATTCTTTCTTTTCTTTGCATAAAATTTATAATTTTGTCTCAAAAAAAAGTGCTGAACTTATTTGAAACTAGCAAAAATTACTTTAAAATCTTGAGAGGTAATAGAGTATTATTTTCCTTTTTTATTGAACAAATTGATAAGCTTTATTCAAAATTTCAGTTTTGGGTTCTATTCTACTCAAACAACCAATTGTCAAAGTCATCTTGTATTTTTATATATAATTTCTTATTGGCTTATAATGATTTTGTAATTTTTAATTTCTAAAAATATTATATCTTCTTGTAGATGTAGATATTATATATATATTTTTAATTTCTTGAATGGTTTGAACTTATGGTTGTTTAAAGGACTAAGAGAAACTTAGAAGGGAAAATGAACTTAAGATTCTTAATTGGTCATTTAGTTTTGTTAAGTGCTAATAAAATTATATTGATTAAACCAATGCACAAAAACATATATGTAGCATTTTGAGTTTTTTTTTTGGGAATTGTTATTCACTACGAGATAGTTTGACATCGGTCCCCTCAAACCAAAATTCCTAGCTCCGCCCCTAGCTATAGTTATATCATATTTTCTATATTTAGATGAAAATAATAACATGGCTTGTCAACTTGAAAAAAATTATTTATCAAATATAAATGTTTTCAATGTCAAATCTATTATAAACATTAAGTAGTTTTTCAATCAAGCTGCAATTAAAGCAGAAAAAACTCATTTTTTTAGTTTCTTGAGTTAATTTCTAGTATTTTAAAATACATCTTCAACTATACTCTTAGACGCTCAAACTTAGAACTTAAATAGATTTAGATCAACCGCACGGAACCAGCGTTGACGTAGCACAAGATAACGAACAACCCTTAGAGCATTAGCATCAATTGTGCTAAAAAAATATCATTTTGACACGTCAAAAAGTTAATTTATCTATTTTAACACACCATTTTACAATTCATCTACATCATATATTCTATTCTTCCATATAACACATTAAGATAACCTTAAAAAACTCCTACAATAAAAATAAATAACTACAAAACCAATCACAACCATTGTCACCACCCACCCCTATAAGATTGGAACCCCACCACCACCACAATCCACCACTATTGCAAACCCACCACCACCCAAAATCAATATCACCACCAACCATCGTAACCTAACCCCAAAATCATCCAACCATCGCTGACCACTATAACTAAAACCCAAAATCAACCCAACGACCACCTCTTCCATACCACAACCACCAAAATGAGGTCACAGCCACCGCACTCCACCAAAATTAGCTCACCATAATCCATCAAAATCAACCCAAAACCACCACCACCACCACCAACAACAACAACAACAACACAAAAAAAAAAAGAAAAAAAAGAAAAACAATGTGAGGTTCATTGAGATAGATCCAAATGTGTGAGTTCGGAATACCAAAAACTTTTAGCATATATGTCCTCCGGAACATGTGGGAGGTCAGCGGCGTTGCATGGTGGATGCAACGTGGCGTGGTGGACTATGGTGTGGTTGTGACAGAGAGAAATTCAAGCGCCTAAAGTTTTAGTTCTTAAAGTAACTAAGCTTTGAGTAACAGCTCAGATTAAAGTAAATATATTGAATACTTCAAACAAATATGTGCCATGTTAGTTTATGGATACTGGTCTTTCACATTCAATACTAAAATGCTAAGATCTTGTTGCTTGTTTGACTTCACTTGAGGATTCTAAAAAGGAAATAAAATATTGCTGAATCTCTTTCCACTTACGTTTGTTATATTCTTGTCTCTAAAGCTCATATCCTGGGGAAGAGTTTACTAGTGTTAACTCCAGTACTATATGTACATACCCTGGATTTGGTGAGAATTTGAACTCTTCTAATTAATTAATTATGAGGATCTTTTTTACATTAAATATTCCCTATCATGATCTAGAATATAATCATATGGACCTTCCATCTGCCTTGACATCTTCATCACGGGTAATTCTACTGTACCCCCTTAAAAAAAGGGGTTACGATACTTGCTAGTAGGTAACCTCTTATACCATGTTACCTTTTTCTCATATTTGACGGTTTCATCTTCACATTGTGCAACTTCAATACCACATATGATAGTTTTTTTTTGTCACCAGGGACAAAACTAGGATTCGAACCTGGGGGGGGGGGGGCAAAGCTTAATTTAATTTTTTTTTTTTTTTTTTAATGAAAATAAAAACTAAGCATCTATCTCATATATAACAAAATACTACATATAAAATAAGTGTTTATTACATATTTGATATTATAAACATTTCGACAAAGTATAACATACAAAATAAATGTTTCTTAAACATTTCAACACATTTGTCTTTTTTTTTTTTTTTTTTTTGATTGGTTATTGATGTTATACTTTTAGTCCATATATATATATATATATATTTTTTTTTTTTCTTGTGAGTCAATATCTAAACATTTCAGAGGAGATTCAAATATATATATATATATATATTAGGGAAATTTTAATTTTTCAGATTACATATGTATACCAGTTTTTTTTTGGAGGGGGGGGGGGCAATGGCCCCCCTGCCCTGCTGTAGGTCTGTCATTGTTTGTCACATTCGGTGGTTCTCTTACTTTTTTCTCACATTTGACAGTTTTATCTTTGTATTATGCAATTCCAACATTACATGTGATAGTTCTTTTGTCACATTCATTGGTTCTCTTACTTTTTTTTTCTCACATTTGACAGTTTATCCTCACATTGTGCAATTCCAACATCACATATGACAGTTTTTTTTTGTCACATTTGGTGGTTCCCTTATTTATTTCTCACATTTGACGGTTTCATCCTTATATTCTTTAGTTCCAACATCAAATTTGACAATTCTTTTTTCACATTAGGTGGTTCTTTTATTTTTTTTTCTCACATTGGACGATTCCATCCTCATATTGTGCAGTTTCAACATCACATGTGATAGTTCTTTCGTCACATTTGGTGGTTCCCTTACTTTTTTTCTCACATTTGATAGTTCATCCTTACATTGCAATTCCAATATCACATGTGATAGTTTTTTGTCACATTTGGTGGTTTCTTATTTTATTTCTTACATTTAATGATTTCATCATCACATTCTGCAATTTCAACATCACATATGACAATTATTTTTTCACATTTGGTGGTTCCCTTTTTTTTTTTCTCACATATGATGGTTCATCCTTACATTGTGCAGTTCCAGCATCAGATGTGACTGTACTTTTGTCACATTTGGTGGTTTATTTTTATTCTCATATTTGACAATTTCATCCTCACATTATGCAGTTCAATATTATATGTGACTATTCTGTTGTCACATTTGGTGGTTCTCTTATTATTATTATTATTTTTTATTTTTATTTTTTTTTTAACATTTGATGGTTCCATTGTCACATTAGACAATACCAACATCACATCTATCTGTATTTTTTTTTACATTTAGTGGTGCCCTTTTTTTTTTTCTCACATTTGACAATTCCATTATCACATTGTTCAATATCAATATCACTTCTAACTGTACTTTTGTCATATTTGGTGTACCCTAATTTGTTTTATCATATTTGACAGTTCCATTGTCACATTGGGTAGTACCAATATCATATATGACCGTACTTTTGTCACATTCAATGGTTCTTTTTTTTTTTTTTTTTTTTCTACTCACTTTAAGTAGTACCAACATTACATTTATGCAAAACCACCCACCCAACCCCACCGAATTGCCTAATAATCAATGAATATATATAGCAAAAATACTCCTAAAGTCTCTAAAATTACGAAATACCCTTAAATATACTAAAATTAACAAAATGCATTCTAACAATTAAAAATTACCAAAATAACCTTGAAACTCTAAAAAATTATTAGGATATCCTTAAAACCTAAAAAATGACTGAATGACCCTAAAATCTAAAAAACGACTGAAATACCCTCTAAACCTAAAAATAATCGAAATACCCTTAGATACTAAAAAATAAGACCTAAATGACCATGAAACCTAAAAAATGACTACTAGTGGGCAGTACCAACATCACATGTGATCGAAATGACCCCGAAATGACCTCGAAAACTTTGGAAATGACTGAAATACCCTTCAAACCTAAAAAATGACCAAAATTACATTATGCTTCCATAATAATGTCATAGTTGGATACTTAAATTTGGATTTGGATTTGAATTTAAGATCAATAAAATGTTTTTTCCAATTATTATTTTTCTTAAACCTTATACATTTTAATTTTAGTAACATTTTTTAATAAATACATGAGGTAATGAAAAAGATATTGGGAATCAATTGACAAGATGATGACTAAAAATTTGTCATCACAGCCAACTAAAAAAGTGTCTTGCCAATTGTTGACAACTAAAATGTTCAATATCAACAGAAAGAGAGAACCCAAATGCATTATTTTTTTCACAATATTTAAAATCTCAAATTAAAAAATTGTTTTGAAGTTCTTAATGGCTAAAAAGTTCTATATCAAGAGAGACAATAAAGTATCCAAAACATGTGTCTTTTACACAAAATCCAAAAGAACAAACTAGCACTCAAAGTTTCTCAAAAAAAACTAGCACTCAATTTTTTTTTTCAATAATTATTTTCTTAAAACCTTTTGCATTTTAAGTTTAGTAACATTTTTAATACATACATGCAACAAACAAAGAAGCCATTGGTTGACTCCTCATATTTTGCAACATAAGCTTTGGAACCTCAACAATTTCCACATCACCAATATTATTTATTTAAGTTTTATCAAAAAAAAAAAAAGCCTCTCTACCTCTTTCATTTTCGCATTGCTCAAATGCAAAGCCTTCACCTCCCACCTCTCTCCCTGACGTAGAGGCCTTCACCTCTCACCTTTCTCTTTCTGTCAGTCACCTCAAACCCTTCTTTCTTCATTGTTTTGTGAAGTAGTAGTTTGTGGACAAATAATCACAAACAAGATTCACATTGCAAATCCTTCCATTCATAAGTATGTTTGAATTTATTTTCATTAACTTAGCTAAGCAAGATACAATTTTGAGTATACTTCATAATTTTGAAAGTATAACCATCACAAAAAGGATTGTTGTCCTTGCTCAATTGATTTGCATTTCTCCCAAGTTGATGCTTAGGCCAGTAAACTTTGGTCATTTGAACATATAACCATCACATGGAATATGTTGGTTGCATTTGTAACATGGATGATCTCACAAAGAAAAGTTCATTAGAAATACATACCAATTATGTTCATTAGAAATAAAAAGAGAGAAGTTCATTAGAAATGCTTTTAATCTTTGAACCAAAGGGTCTTGAAAATATATCTTTCAACAAACGTCCAGGATGACATTTCACCTTGGACCTTACTAGTGGTGAGAAATCAGGGTATTCAATTCTATCCCAGGTGTGAGTCACTTTCCCAAGCATATAACAATAATAGAGGAATTGTTCTTTAAAGACAGCATTCATCCATAGTTCTTTCAACTGCACATGTTCATGTTCTTATGGGCTCCACCTTATTCTATTTCATGTCCTCCTGGTTATAACTTCCCAAATTGGCAATACAAACTACAGAGAGGCCTACTTGGCCTTGATTTAGCCAACAGTATATAATGCGAAAATTTTAATTTCAAGACCATAAAACATTTGAAGCAATAGTAGAGCTCTATGCACATTAAATATGATTAGCACTACAAATTATTAGGACAAACACAATCCACCATAATCCATGATCATTGACAAACCCACCACAATGGTCCTATAACCATAACTAGTGAACAACACATAGGTGAAAGGAGCCTCTTGGTGGTTAGAATGCTCATTAAAACAAAGTAGAGGAGGAAATCAATAACAGAGCAGAGGTTAACTACACAGGGATCAGCTGCATTCCAACAAAAGGATTAGAACGGTGATTTATTGTTTTCAATTAAAGATGAAATGATTTGGGAAAAAAAAAAAACTATTCAAGCATAATGAGTGCCCTATGACTTTCAAAAATAGCTTGACCTAATACTTAAATTCCACCACTCAAATGAAGAAGAAAATTTAAATTTAGTTAATTTTTGTAAACTTTCTAATTGTTACATCTTGACCTAATATAAGTTAGTCATTTTTGTATTTTGTGGATAAGCTCTTAGTTCACAATTTAGTTAGTTATGTAAACTTTCTAATTGTTACATCTTGACCTCCTAAAATTTGATTAAAATAAAAAGGTTAATTTGTTTGTTTTTGGATGGAACTTCACAATTTCATTTTAGTATAAACATTAAGGAATTCAAATGTAGCAATTGAAAATGTATGGGTAGCGGGTTGAATTAATTGTGATTAAAACCAACTAAATTGGGTACGGAAATTATAAATTTTCCCTTAACAAAATCAACCATCTCATTCCAACAAACAACACCTGATTCTCCACCCTCATCAGGCATTCGTCTTATCGTCTAGCCTCCCTAATACGTCCAAAAGATGCATACATTTGAATTCCAGCACTATTTGTATGTCCATCTCCAATAATCCATGTTTCACCACATGTGCATTATTGCATTATCCACTTGGTAACCACTCTCTCTCTCTCTCTCCTGTTTTAGTTTTATATTTTAATTTATTCTACATTTTGGGTAAGTGAGCTACTCAAGGGGCCTAATGGTCTGGGTAATATAAGCCAAGACTAATTTTGGATTGAAGGTGAAATATATATGGACCAAATAGCCCACACATCATCTGAAGTTTTTTTTTATTATTTTTTTATTATTTTTTTTAGGTGAAGGAGCAAGTTGTTTAATGACATTAAAATTCTGTCATCCATCAATTACTATTTGGCCATGAATAGCACAGGCATACATATACCACTTGTTGAACCGTATAATGGCCACCTAATCAGACTTCAATATTAATAACACTGTGTAATCCTCACATCATTACTAAAATATCTCCATGGATGCTTTATTCATTTTCCTAATTACTGCTTTGGTCACCCACTTTCGAGCACACGTGCACACATCTTCCCAATAAGGGCAAGAAATTGTATTTGCTCCACTAATATTTTCAACTCTTAGTGCCAACATTCAAAATCTTACCTTCCTACTAATAATGATTAAGCAAGGACATTTCTTCTATAAAGTCTTCTCCTTAAGTTCAACATTCATATCTGCTCTAATAGAAGAAAGAAGATAAGGCGATCAGATAATGATGTAATTATAACCTTCTAGATACGACAATTAATTGTTGCATCGCCATTAAGGTCTAGCTTAGATAAGGAATTGGAATGTCGGGAACCTGCACCCAAAAAGGGACTTTAAGTTGATTGTGGGTTTAGAGGTCATCACAAAATTGAGTTATTTATTAATCGAGCCAAAGTGAGATCCACTTTAACATTACTCTATTTGTGCTAAATAATAACCTGGGAAAAAAAAATTACGTATCTTATTTATATCCCGCTGTCTTGATTATATCATGTTCAGGGCTTGTATCAAACATCAACGTGCTTACTAAATACTTTGGGTATGAAAGATGTAGTACTTTCATTTTCTACATTGTAAATATAGATTGTATTAATATCTTAATTATATATATATATATTTCTATTTTCCTATATTTGTTTATTTACTTTTACAATATTTTATATTTGACAATTAAAAAATAAGTATCATAAGCCAGCTCAAATTGGTGAGTGCGCTTAAAAAAAAAAAAAAAAAAAAAAAAAAAAAAAAAAAAAAAAACTAAACTACTAACTAACTAAATTATTTAACACATCACCACTCATTCCATTTAGTTTACCATACATAGTTGTTTTTAATTCCTTATTTTAGAGCACACAAAACCAAACACAAGTGAATTTCGGGTACAACACAGAAATTTTTAAACCTAAAGAAACTGAGAAAAAAAAAAGAAATGCACTAGGTCTTGAGTATCATCAAAGGACAAATACAACTAAATATTAGTGCGAATGAAGAACAGCCATGAAGCAAGCCCTAACGAGTCATGCCTGGTGAAGGAACTGGAGGTGCTGTGGTTCTGCCCTTCAATTTCTTAGCATTAGCCTCGGCTGCTACCCAACTTTTATCACATCCATCGCCAAGAAAAAAAGGAACAAATTAAAATAATGAATAATAGATCATGTTTATTCTTGGTGGATCATTGTAATAACTATATATAGTCGATGTCCAGCGTATATACCCTATAAGTTATTTTACAAATTTTAATAAAAAAGCTTATTTTAAGAATCAAGATAATACTCCTTACATGTTATAAATATTTAAGAAAATAGTTCTATTACATTACAAGTCATTATAAGAAAGGAAATATAAATAATTATTATTATTACAATAAAAAAATATAAAGAGATTCTCAAGTGACTAAACCAAGGAGTCAATACATTACTAGATGTCATTTTAGTTTTTTTATTAGGAAGTGAAATATTTCAATATTAGTTATATTGGTGTACCATTTTAAAATTATTTATTATTTAATATATTGATTTATATAATAAATAGATATATTTGTTTATATGTGTTCAGAGTCAAATTTTATATATTTGTTAAATAATTA